>NC_061511.1:48147317-48303555 GCF_022539505.1 Lolium rigidum
GGAGATGATGTTGATCCAAATGCTCCAGACAATGATGACTATGACACTGATGGTGAAGATGCATATCCTTCTGATGCTCGCACCATTGTTGTGTCACAGCGTGCTCTTAATGTGTTGCCTAGTGCATCTACTCAGCGCTGCAATTTGTTCCAAACCAAAGCTTTAGTTGGTCCTGATAAGGCTTGCAAGGTCATTATTGATGGCGGGAGTTGCCGCAATTTAGCAAGCAAGGAGTTATGTACCAAGCTGAAGTTGAAGTATCTACCGCACCCGCATCCATATTATATTCAGTGGTTGAGCGACAATGGTGAGATGAAGGTAAACCACATGGTGCGTGTTGAGTTTGCCATTGGACCGTATAAGGATTGCATTGATTTTGATGTGGTTCCTATGACGGTTTGTCACCTCTTATTGGGTCGGCCTTGGCTCTATGACCGTTACGTGCAACACAATGGCCGTGCCAATACATATCACTTGGAGTACAAGGGCAAGAAAATTAACTTACAGCCTATGTCACCACAACAAATTGTCAATGAGTCTCGTCAGAAGATCGAAGTGAATTTGGAGGATGCACCTCTAGATAGGCGAGAGAATTGTAATGTCGTGAGTGATATAACGAAAAGTGAGCGAGTGAATTCCTTAGTCTCATTAGCCACCAAAGAAGACATGAGAGAATTTAGTGAGGATCCTACGGCCATGCCTCTTGTGCTTTTGTACAGGGGTACGGTTTTGGTTTCTAACAACATGACCCCTCTTCCTCTTGGTGTTTCTAATGTTTTGCAGGAATTCGGCGACGTGTTTCCGGAGGAGGTACCCGCGGGACTACCACCATTGCGAGGTATTGAGCATCAAATTGACTTGATTCCCGGAGCATCGCTGCCCAATAGGGCGCCATATCGCACTAATCCCGAAGAGACGAAGGAGATACGAAGCAAGTACAAGCGCTACTCGACAAAGGTTATATTCGCATAAGCCTTAGTCCTTGTGTCTGTTCCTGTTATTCTAGTTCCTAAGAAAGATGGTACTTGGCGTATGTGCGTAGATTGTAGAGCTATAAACAACATTACTATTCGATATCGTCATCCTATTCCCCGTTTAGAGGATATGTTAGATGAATTGAGTGGTGCTGCTGTTTTCTCTAAAATTGATTTGCGTAGTGGTTATCATCAAATTAGGATGAAAGAAGGGGATGAGTGGAAAACAGCCTTTAAAACAAAATTTGGTTTATATGAGTGGTTAGTAATGCCTTTTGGTTTAACTAATGCACCTAGCACTTTCATGAGACTCGATGAACCATGTTTTGCGTGAATTTATTGGCAAATTTGTGGTTGTGTACTTTGATGACATATTAATCTACAGCCGCAATGAATCTGATCATACTATACATATTCGACATGTTTTGCAAGTGTTGCGTGATAATCAACTTTATGGTAATCTTGAGAAGTGCACATTTTGCAAAGATAAGGTCATATTTCTGGGTTATGTTGTCTCTCAGCATGGAGTAGAAGTAGATGAGTCTAAAATTGAAGCTATTCAAAATTGGCCTACTCCCATGAATGTGAGTCAAGTTAGAAGTTTTCATGGTCTAGCTGGGTTTTATAGAAGATTTGTGCCCAACTTTAGTACTATTGCTGCACCTTTGAATGATTTAACTAAAAAGGGTGTTGTCTTTGAGTGGGGCGCAGCCCAAGACCATGCATTTGATGAACTGAAACGATTGTTAACTTCTGCACCGTTGCTTACACTTCCTGATTTCAATAAGCAATTTGAGATTGAATGTGATGCTAGTGGTATTGGAATTGGTGGTGTGTTGATGCAAGAGGGTCGCCCAATTGCATATTTTTTCGAGAAACTTTTCGGTGCTAAGTTGAACTATCCTATATATGATAAAGAATTGTATGCTTTAATTAGAGTTCTTGAGGTTTGGCAACATTACTTGTGGCCAAAAGAATTTATCATACATTCTGATCATGAAGCTTTGAAATACCTGAAAGCCCAATCTACTTTGCATAAGCGTCTAGCTAAGTGGGTTGAGTTCATTGAGTCTTTTCCATACATTATTAAGCATAAGAAGGGAAAAGATAATATTGTTGCTTGATGCTCTATCTAGGAAGAATATGCTATTAACTCAACTTGATGTTAAAATTCCTGGTTTAGAGATACTATGTGATTTGTATGCCACTGATCATGATTTTGCTGAACCATATCGCTTATGTGCTCTTGGTAAAGCATGGGAAAAATATCACATACATGATGGGTTCTTGTTTAGGGCTAACAAACTATGTGTTCCAGAATCGTCTGTGCGTTTGCTCTTATTGCAGGAATCACATGCTGGAGGTTTGATGGGTCACTTTGGGCGTGAGAAGACGCTACTCATGTTAGCTGACCACTTTTATTGGCCAAAGATGAGGCGGGACGTGGATAGATATGTGAGGAGATGCATTACTTGCAACAAGTCCAAGTCCAAGCTGAAGCCTCACGGTTTGTATACTCCTTTACCGGCACCTACTACACCATGGGAGGATATTAGTATGGATTTTGTGTTGGGTTTGCCGCGTACTAAGAGAGGCCATGATTCTATATTTGTGGTAGTGGATAGATTCTCTAAGATGTCCCACTTTATTGCCTGCCACAAGAGCGACGATGCGTCGCATATTGCTAACCTGTTTTTCGGGGAGATTGTACGTCTACATGGAGTCCCGAAGACTATTGTTTCCGATCGTGACGTGAAGTTTATGAGCTACTTCGGAAGACGCTTTGGAGAAAGCTGGGGACGAAGGCTGCTCGTTCAGCACTACTTGTCATCCCCAAACCGATGGTCAAACTGAAGTGGTAAATAGAACATTGTCACAACTGTTGAGATCCATGATCAAGAAGAACTTGAAGGAGTGGGAAGAGTGTTTGCCGCATGTGGAGTTTGCTTACAACAGGGCGGTACATTCTACCACGGAGCTATGTCCTTTTGAGGTGGTGTATGGTTTCAAACCCATTACTCCACTTGACTTGTTGCCTTTGCCCATACATGAGAGAGTTAATATGGAGGCATCAAAGAGGGCAGATTATGTGAAGAAGATTCATCAGAAGACTAAAGAGTTGATTGAGAAGAAAGGCAAGAGCAATGCTGCGAGGATGAATAAGAAGCGCAAGGAGATGTTGTTCAAGCCTGGTGATTTGGTCTGGGTACATTTTCGCAAGGATAGGTTCCCAAAGCTGAGGAAGTCTAAGTTGAAGCCTCGTGGTGATGGTCCTTACAAAGTGCTTGCCAAGATCAATGATAATGCATACTCGATAGATCTTCCAGAGGATGAGTTTGGTGTCGATAATTCTTTCAATGTTGCTGATTTGACACCATATGACGGAGAAGACCTTGGAGCGTCGGGGTCGACGCCTTTTGAAGGGGGGAGATGATGAGGACATCCCTACCTCACTACTACCTCCGTCATTACCAATCGAAGATGAACCTGTCTGTGAAGCTCAAGTCCAATGAAGTCGGGATTGGACCAATGACACGAGCTCGTGCGAAGCTACTTAAACAACAGGTGAACTTGTTCCTAAACGATGCTTTGATTGATGAGAACTTTATACTCGCCTAAGTCCTATTACTTATGTATCATCAGGTATCAAGAGGAGACGAGCATCGCACGAGGAGAGGAGCAGCTGGACATGAAGACGGACGTCAAGATGGCCGTGAAGCTGGACATGGAGCTGGACATGAAGATATCTCATGGACGCGCGAGGGAGGAGCGGGAGGCATGCGCGAGAGGAGAAGAAGAAGTCCGGGCCGGTCCGGAACCCGGTCGGACCGGCCCCGGACCGGCCAGCCCGGTCCCCGGCCCGGTCGACCGGCCGCTAACCGGACGACGACCGGACGAAGCCCCTCGTACCGGACGAAAACCGGAAACTTCGCAGCTTCCGGTCATCAGCCCGGTTGACCGGACCACGAGCCGGACCATCCGGTCCACAGCCCGGTTGACCGGCCGCCAACCGGACCGGCCGGTCCACAGCCCGGTCGACCGGATCCCAGACCGGACGCGTCCGAGTCCGTCTCGACCGGATCTATTCTCGGGTCGGTTATTTTTGTATCTTTTCGACCGAACTCGTCCCGGACGCCTATATAAGTGCCCAGGACGCCCCTCTAGCTGCTTTAGACCACGTTTAAGATAAACCCTAGTTCTTAGTTGTTTGCTCTGCAAAACTATTGAATTCCCTACACCATATTGCTTGGATATTGTGTAGATCCTGTTTAAGTCTTGTGTGATCTGCTGTTCCATTGGGAATTAGACGGTTGCAACTTACCGCTTCGTGGTCGGCGGCTACGTGCGCAAGTGTGTGGAGTTGCGAATATCTTGCAGGGTTGAGAGTTGTTGCATCTGGCGACAGGGACCAATCGAGAGATCTCGTTGCGTCATACAAGTTATCATCCACTTCATCGTCGTGTATCTCCGCTGCCATCATCCGTGATCATCATCACCACCGTTGCTTACTGAGAAGATCGGGCCACCCCTTATCAGCGTCCCAGAAGTTTTAACCATTGATTTTGCTGATCATCGCGTCCCTCCAGGACATGCTTGACACTGAGGCAGAGAAGAGAAAGAGGCCGCGCCACGGAGGATCATGGCCGGGGAGAAAGAAGTCGAAGCCCCGGCAGAGGATGGAGGGGCATACCATGCTGCACAACGACTACTTCGCAGATGACGCAACACATGCCGACAATTTTCGGCGCCGGTATAGGATGAGCAAGGGTATGTTCATGAATATCCTCCACGGTGTTCGAGAGTTCGACCCCAAGCATGACGCTGTAGGCGTTGTCGGGTTCTCGTTGATTCAGAAGTGCACCGCCGCCATGAGGATGCTTGCATACGGAGCACCTGCCGATACACAGGACGACTACCTTCGCATGAGTGAGTCTACTGTCATTGAGTGCGTGTACAAGTTTTGCCGAGCTATGGTGGGAAAGTTTGGCAAATACTGCTTGAGAGGGCCAACTGAGGAAGAGACTGCAAGGATCATGACATAAAATGCTGCCAGAGGATTCCATGGAATGCTTGGAAGCATCGATTACATGCACTGGTCATGGAAGAACTGACCGTTTGCTTGGCGAGGTATATACAAAGGGTGTCATGGATATTGCAGTGTGGTGCTTGAAGCTGTGGCAGATTATGACCTGTGAATTTGACATTCTTTCTTTGGCATGGCTGGATCACACAATGACATCAACGTGTTGCAGCAGTCTCCGGTGTTCAGTAGACTAGTGGAAGGGCATGCTCCACCATGCAACTATGAGATCAATGGCCACCAATATACCAAAGGCTATTATCTAGCCGATGGTATATATCTAAAATGGGCCACTTTTGTCAAAAACATCTCGGCTCCATCAGGTCAGAAGAATTTCCACTTTGCTACGCGATAGGAGGCTTGCTGGAAGGATGTCGAACGGCAATTTGGTGTGCTTCAAGCTCAATTTGCAATTGTCCGATACCCTGCTCTAGCTGGTCTCACGATCAAATGTGGGAGGTGATGTAGGCTTGTGTGATCATGCACAACATGATCATCGAGGATGACCGCAAGAATCATGCCAGGACACATGTTGGTCCCTATGAGTGTAAGGGCCCTCTTGCGGAGGTTGATCATGAGTTGACTACAAATTTTGCTAATTTCCTCGCCATGTACGCTGAGATCCGTGACAGCAATGTTCATGATCAACTTCAAGCTGATCTCGTTGTGCATTTGCGGAGAATCAAATGATTATCAGCAAATGTCCCGCGACACCTTGATCTAGCCATATTTATTACATTTGTTTAGTTGTTTTATTGTTTGTTGTATTTTAATTTGAAAACAATCTCCGCATTTGTATGCTATATTTAATAAATGGTTGTGTTTTCAAAAACCCTTAAAAAAAGTTTTGGGGGCGGCGTTTGGGGGACACGACTGGGGAGCGACGTTTCTCAAACGCGGTACGAACAAAACACGTCTCTTAAACGCTCAATCCGGCGTCCTTTGGGGGACGGTTTGGGAGACGCGACTGAAGATGCTCTAAGTTAGGCCATAAAAAGGTATTGTGAGATTCTGGAACCAAAGTTTGAAAAGGGAGGGAAACCAAAACAAAAGCCCACTTCCACATACATCTTGTGCCAACACGCACTACAAATTAATCGCGCGAACGAAAGAAGTTCCATCGATGATCATCCGAGGAAGGGGTAGTCTGTGTAGCCGACGACGGGGTCAGAGGTGTAGAAGGTCATCCTATCGTACTTGTTCAGCTCCGCGCCGACCTCGAATCTCTTGGGCAGGTCCGGGTTGGCGAGGAACAGCCGCCCGAAGGCCACCAGGTCGGTGTACCCCTCGGTCACCACCTTGCCCCCTTCCTCGCGGTCGTACCCGCCGTTGGCGATGAAGGTCCCCTTGAACGCCTCCCGGTACGGCAGCAGCCGCTTCGGCACCACCCGTCGGCCGTCCACGAGGGCCATCCTCGGCTCGATCATGTGGAGGTAGAGGACGCCGTGGTCGTTGAGCTTGGTGGCCATGTGTAGCGCGAGGGAGTGAGGGTCGGAGTCATGGCACTCCATGAAGTCGGTGAATGGGGAGAGGCGGATGCCCACGCGGTCCCCACCAACCTCCTTCACGACGGCGTCCACTATCTCAAGCGCGAACCGGCACCGGTTCTCGAGGCTGCCGCCGTACTCGTCGGTGCGGTCGTTGGAGCTGTCCTTGAGGAACTGCTCGATGAGGTACCCATTCGCGCCATGGATCTCCACGCCGTCGAAGCCTGCCACGCCATTGACGTCATAGTGAGCCGGTTGCAGAATAAATGATGTTTTAGATATGAGCACGGCCTGAAACTATTATATGTACACGTTGTTGATAACAATATGAATTCTGAAACTATTTTCCAATGAACGAAAAATATGTAAAAATAACACTAATAGATGTTCAGGAAAACAGAGCAGAAGCAGATTATTCAGATTTAGTAGATGCAGATCATGCAAGGCGATCAGGAAGGTGAACTTAATAAGTACCGGCGTCGATGGCGTTCCTGGCGGCCTTCCTGAAATCATCGACGATAGCGGGAAGCTCCTCCACCGCTAGCCTCCTCGGCGGCGAGAAGTGCTCGATGTGTCCATCGAAGCTCGTCTGCGGCCCGATCCCCCTGTCCGTGCTCGACAGCGGCGCGGCGCCGCCGGGCTGGAACTCGAACGTCGACACGCGCCCGACGTGCCAGATCTGGCAGAAGATCAGCGCTCCCTTGGCGTGCACAGCGTCCACGATGGGCTTCCACGCCTCGACATGCTCCGGTGTCCAGATCCCCGGCGTGTCGGAGTACCCCTGCGCCGTGTCGGAGACGCCCGTGGCCTCCGTGATGAGCAGCCCGCCGGGAGTGGAGCGCTGGGAGTAGTAGAGGGCGGCGTGCGGCTGCGGGACGTTGCCGTAGGAGCGCTGCCTCGTCAGCGGCGCAAGCACGATCCTGTACATGCATGTATGTGAGGCGTCAGGTGGCTGCACAGATGGAACAAAATAGGATGGATCGTTCGTTACCTGTGGGCGAGGTCGAGCTTGCCCATCTTGTACGGCGTCAGGAGAGGGATGGGCTCCATTGATGCGCTAGCTTCTTGAGCTTGAGCTCCGATCAATGGCGGCGGCTGCTAGCTTGAGTGATCAGCGGGAAGAAGAAGTTGATGAGTGGGGTTAGTGGAGTGGAGGCGATCATGGGGGCAGCGTATCCATTTATAGTGATACGCAAATCGTGGAGGTATGATATTGTAATATGAAGGTGATGTAGTGAGAGTGTGACTCGACGGTCGTGTGGCCCATAAGTGGCGACTGCCTGGCTCCGGGGATCCGGCTGCTAAGCCGCCATCATTGATCGTATACATCATAGGTGAGCTAAGCATGGAAGAAGATGGCATTTCATATTGTAACCGACCAGGACTCTGCAGCAAGTGTGCTGTGTGCATAAAGTCTGTGTCCCTAAATTTTTTTGTGTCTGGGAAAGACACAACCACCAATTGCGGAGTATCCGCTTTCGTTCCTCCTCTTTCTCAGTCTCTCAGACGAACGAGTCTGAGAGAATTAAACTTGTTTAAATTTGATCAAATTTATAAAATAAATAGGAATGTTGACATTACCAAATCCGCATCATTAAACGTATCATAAATACACTTCACAAAATATTTACTAGGAACTGTAGCTGCGGGGATGTTCGAGGAATCAAGTTCTCAGAACTTTTCCTTATGGTGGTTGTTTGCGATCATTTAATCCGACATATTTTTTCTATGAAATATATCCTTTGCACATTCACTCATAGAAAATTTGACATCCACTCAAATATCTTGATAAGAATCATGTGCATCTCATGTAATGAAATCGGGCTAATTACCTTTGGTGTATACAAGAATCATGTAGGATTGAAAGCGACATGACGTCGGAGTTCCATGTTTTTCTATTCCTTTGTTTTTCCAGAATCGACGAGTTTTTTTTTTACAATCAATACTACATATATTCATAGTAACAAATAGTACATGGTAGAGATACACGAGCTGACTCCAACGATTACAAAATAAAGTCTAAAAGATACTAACAATTCTTCGAGGTCTTCAAAATTTTCCTTCTTTCAGAACATAATCTTGTACTCTTCTGAATGCAGCCAAAGATAGATAACGAACCATAGACCTGTAAATACCGACGAAGGTTCTCCCATAATTTTAATTTGAGCCACAATGTCAAGGACGCATGCACGCGCGCAACTATTAAAGCAATCATTCAACATCGGCAAGAGTACCAACACCAGTATGTCAGGGAATAACAACCGACTAGCCTTGTCGATGTCGATGGAGAGCCGAGAATACGAATCACCATTGTCGAGGACGTAGCAGCCGGGACAAAAAATGCGAGGATAATCCTCCTCGCGCCAACAACGACAGAAGATCTAAAATCGATCTAGCGAAGCAAGATCTAAAGACCCATACCTAGAGGATTGTAATCTTTCAACACCACCATTGACGTGGGGAAGGAGATCTCGTCGTCGAACGAATGCCCGAAGATCACTTATTGCAAACGATGTCATCTCCATTGAGGGGAAACCAACAAAAAGACGACTACCAAAATCCTAACATAATCAACTGAAAACACTATTTTTATTGGAAACTTCACGCATAGATCGGGTTCCCCACTCCCTGAGTATTGTTTCTTGTGCTTATGTTGCTTCCGACATTCTATGAACAAGTAATGTTGATGTTGAGCATGCTCCGGTGATTCATCACATCACATGCTGCGCCAAAGTCCGTTTGGCTCCTACTGTGTACTACTAAACTTCGTTGAATTCAGTCCACAACTCCACATGGCTCAAAAGTAATATTAATCCTTAATTTATTCTCTTATAGAGAAAATACTACTTCTTTTCTGCAGTAGGACCGTATGTTGTTGCTTTGGTGAGGCCATTACATCACGGCTTGCGTCGGTCGGTGTCTATTGCCTACTACTAATTCTGCAAATTAAGAGCCCATGTGGCATGCCCACCATCCATTTGCATATTTGCAAAAACATACACTAAGAGCGTGTGTTTGGTTCTGGACCAAGACCTGGATGGGATGGGATGATCCTCTTTCTTGATATGTTTGGTTACAAATTTAGGTGGATGGGACCATCCCTGAGAAAGGAATATTCCTCAAAAATCCTGAATCAACCCGTCCCTCGAAATCGACCGAACCTCCCGATCCACCTTTGCTCAAAAATGTGGATCGTGGCTTAATCTCTCTCCCTCGTCTCTAATCGTGCATCGCATCTTGCCCACCTCTGTCTTGCCTGGCGGACAGAGAAAGCATTAGTTATGTCGCCGGCAGCGAGAGCGGCGTTGGGCGCGCTCGCGTAGACCTCGGCCCTGGGCGCGCGGCGGCCTTGGCGGGCACGACAGCCCCGGCCCTGGGCACTAGTGGCGAGCCGGCGACCTCAGTTGTGTCGAGCGCGGCGGCATGGGCAGGCGCGGCGGCCTGGGCGGTCGCAGGGGCCACGGCCCTAGGCACTCTCGGCGGCATGGGCAGGCGCGGCGGCCTCGGCTGTAGGGGCACGCGGCGGCCTGGGCGGGCGCAGGGCGACGGCCCTAGGCACGCGCGGCGGCCTCGACCCTGGGGGCGCGCGGATCTCAACCCTGGACGTGCGGGCGACCTGAGCTAGCACGGCTGGGCACGGCCGGGCGGCGGCTCGTTGGGATGGTGCTAACTGCAATTAGATGGCTGTTAATCAATTGTTATTAGTATCATAACATAAACACACTTCATCCCATCCCACTCAGATGTTCAAACCAAACAAAATATGGGATCACCCAATATGGACCATCCCATCCCCTAAAAACCTGGATGATCCATCCCATCCCTCTCAAGTCACCAACCAAACGCACGCTAAGAGCATCTTCAACAGGGGCACAAAAACGTCTCCGTTCGGCAAAATTCGCTATTTTCGTTCACACGCGAACAGTTTGGCCACTCCACCAGACGTTGTGAAGCGCGGCAAATTATTTTACCACGCGCCAAATCTCCCACGCTGGCTCCAGCGTCCGCTAAAAAAATAACAAACTGTGTGCCCTTAGCCACCGATGAAACTTCTCCTCCTCTTCTTCCCCACCGTTCCGCCGCCGGATCACGCCGCTCCAAATCCTCCCCCACCATGCCGACATGCCTCCACGCCGCAGCTCCTTCGGCTACCGTGGTATGCACCTCCGGCCGGCCGGCAATTTCTATGCCGAGATCTGTGCCGCCGGCAACCGCATCAACCTCGGCAGCTTCGAGATCGTGCACGAGGTCACGTGTGCCTACGACGCGGTGGTGTGGCGGCTCGGCCGTTCGCACCGCAACTGAAATTCCACGACATGAACTCTGCCCCCTCCCCCCAAGCGGAGATGTGGCGCCCCCACCGCGCCTTGTCATTAACGAGTAGAGGCAGCGACACCGCCAGTGTCGGCTTGCCATCACCGACGCGAACGAGCGCGCCATGGCGACGTGGCGCGAGAACTTCCCACAAGACATCGTCGACGAAAATGAGTTCTTCGCGCAACACGGCCGGAGCGCAATACCGCTAAGGAAGCGAAGCGATCGCGCAAGGCGTTCAGCCTGGCGCAGATGGAAGGCCCAACCACCATCGATTATAATGATCCCTGGTGGGCGGATCCTTCTTCGTCCACTGGTCCAGTTTGCCGGGCTCCGACGTCGAACTACTAGATTAGTTTATCGTATTTTAGTTTCTTGCACTAGTTATCCTATTTGTAATATATTTTCTTTTCAATCTATTTTAGATGCCTATGGCTATCGATGTTTGTACTGAGTGAAAACAGATGTTGTATACTTGTTTTACCTTCCCCCGATCTCATCTCATCTCTCTCCCGATCTCATCTTTCTCCGGGTCGCTCTCTCTCGGGTGGCTCTAGAGACGCCCTCCCATCTCTAACCCCCCGCCGCCTCCAGCCCCGCCCCGCTGGCCGCTATTTAGATTCCCATCATTTACATCCATCTCCTCCCCATTATCTCCATCCTTCCTAGCATTTGGTCCATATCTTCCAGGGTTTGTGCCCGGAGGCATATCAAACGATCTGCCTCGTCCCTCCCCATGAATGGAACGTTGTTAGCAAAGGGTGCACGACCACCTCCTCTACCTCTGCGACCACCCCGACCACTTGGAGGGCAGAATAAATTCACCCCACTCAAACTTTGTAGCATCATGGATCCCATCACCACATTCTTCATACCAGTGTCCAATGTATCAGTTTCTCTGCCAGTTTCCCTTATAAACTGGCTATTCTCCCTCTTCTTAATGATGAATAGGACGTGCTGGTTGCTAAAAAAAACTATCGTTTTTTGTCATTTTGGGCCGGGCTCAGGCCTAGACTTTTCCAAAAAGAAAAAATCAGAGCCAGTTAGGCTCAGGCCTGGATTTTGCACATTGGGTTTTTCAGGCCTAGCTCGAGACTTGGCCCCGAGTATGGCCAGGGACTATAGCAGAACAGAGCACGGCCAGCTGAGCAGAGAGATCTACTCGACTTGAGCCAGTAGAGTACAGACTACAGTCAGTAGAGTAAAGCGTACGCACGCACGCGTGGGAACGCACGCACGGGGAGACACAACACCCAGCAACCGGAGGCGACTGATTCGCAAGGAGAAGAAGCTCGGAGGAAGAGCAAGAACGAAGAGGAGCAATGGCGGGTGGCGGTCGCGGCGGCGGGCGCGGGGAGGAGGAGTACGACTACCTGTTCAAGGTGGTGCTGATCGGGGACTCGGGCGTCGGCAAGTCCAACCTCCTCTCCCGCTTCACCCGCAACGAGTTCTGCCTCGAGTCCAAGTCCACCATCGGCGTCGAGTTCGCCACACGGACACTCCACGTACGTACAACGCTGCTTGCTTTTACTTACAGCACCTACCCCCAATCCGTTCCCCCTTCCGTTCCTTCCGTTCCCTCGATCAGTCGCTTGCTAGATCCGGTTGGTGAGTCCGCTCCTCGGATCCGCGGATTTCTCCATCGCTCTCCAGATCCAATTTTCTGCTGGCTAGTGAGCAGGTAGCAGATCAATGGTGTGGGGACCTAGATCAGATTCGCAGATGCTGCCTAGCTGTATCAACTTAGTTACAGTATTATCATGTCAAAAAATAAAACTTTTTACAGTATTATACAAGGCACGATCAGCTGCTTAATTTCCACTATGCCCAGCCAGCTTGCTAGCTAGATCTACCGCACCTTGTTCGATTCCACTTCTATTGCTTGCTTGCTAGATAGGCAGTGACAGTTTCATCAGGCTATAATCAACCAAACACTTTTTCCAATTGGACACCCAGATCACCGCTAGCTACTTACTACCTCTGTTCGCCTTTAATTGACGCAGCCATCAGCTAATTACGTACCTGTGTGCATGCCACTCCGCGTCAATTAAAGACGAACGGAGTGAGTACTAATCAATAGTACCAGCTGTTTCGATTGCTGTTGCTGCTGTTGCTTTCTGATCTTAAAAGAGCTTAGGAAGACAAAAGGCTACGCTACAGTGGCGCAAATCAGAAGTAAGTAGGTAAAGAAAAATTGCTGACTTTCTTGCTGATACCCCAATAATCCGGCCATCCGGCTACTCTTCACACAGAGAAAAATCGGCCGTGTGGCATGTATGACCGGTCACTCGTGCCTATCTGCCTGCTTGTTGGATTGGATTTGGGGTGACTAGATGCCAGCTGCGTACTGCTTCTGTTAGTTTAGGCTTAACTAGTGTTAGTTTAGGCTTAACTTACTTCAGGGAGTGTCACGCTCGATACCATAGCAAGTGGCACTATCAACTTGTGTTTAATACGTCCATAGGCAGATTCACACCCATTAATGTGTAATCTAGAGGTGCAGCACAAGCCCGACTTTGTCTCTTGCAGCGGTTTAAGTAACAGCAAGCTGCACAAAGCTAAACGTGCGGCGTGATCATAAACTGGCTTCACTTCTTGTTTGGTTTTTGACCTGCTCCTATTTTTACACTTTCAACCTGTAAGCATTTAAACGTTTGTGACGAGAATCCTTAAAGAACTCATGGCAAGAAACCGCTCTTTTGTTTACAGTACAAGAAACCACTCTTGATCCCTCTCAACTTATATATGGGAACACAGGGCACTATTAACTTGTTCTTATCTCTCCCGGTTGTATAATTTCTCAGGAGGCATAGTGAAACAGAACCTGATCTGTTCTTACTTTGACTCGATATAGGTGGAGCGAAACCTGCTCTGCTATTTTTACAGTTTCAAGCTGCATCACTATATTTTGTTTGGAATAGCACAAGCATGCCGAATTGACTCATATTATCTGGAATAGCATATGCTGCATCACTAGATTTTGTTTGGTTTGAACATTCCTAGAGCCAAGCATCGATGGGGTGCTTTTTTTTTCTATTGTATAGTTGTAATCATGGACAAGCGGTACTTTCACAATAGGTGATTCCCCATATATGGTGATAGCAATGTTTGCAACTTACACACCCCTTTGCACTGCTAAACCACAATGTTACTATCACACTCTGAAGTCCAAACCCACAGAAATGGGTAGAGGAGAAGTACAAGAACTGAAAGAGCAACCATCCTCCCCACAGAAACGACTGTATCTGCGTTGCCATCCAAGATCCCTGCAATTTGTTATGAAATAAAATTCATTGTTGTACAGCAAAGTTTAAAAGTTAATCTGGTTCTTTCGGAAACAAGATAAGAGTGCTAGGAATCTTAGAGCACTGATATAAGACTCATAAATATAGGAAGAGTAGCATCTTGTGTTGTATAGAAACGTTTGTCTAAAAAGACTGTATGTGTTGAAAGAAATGATTACGTCATGTTTCTTTTGCACATTGTTCGCTTGGATATAAAGACACTACTATATCAGTTCCCTCCAACATCTCACTATATTTTAATGATGTTTTGGCTCTTGGGTGCATATGCTCTCTTTATTTTGAAATGCATCTTTGATGCATTTTGAAATTTCAAAAAAATCCAAACAAAAAATTAATGTGTACATCTTCACATGCTACATACGCACAAAGCCTTTCCATGAAAAATCGACTAGTCGTTTGGGCCCTGTAAAAAGACAAAATTTAGTGCTAAAAATAAGGCTTTTTGTGAGACATGTTTTCTTTTTTCGTGAAACTGTATGAATGCACATTGTCAAGATGTACATGTGATTTTTTTATTGGAATTGATTAAAAATTAGAAATATGTTTTTTGGATGGAGGGAGCATATGCACCCGGGAGCCGAATTGAATTTCCGCCAGTCAATCTCTTCTCAACCTATATAACCGAGCTTTGTGCTGCTACTAGCTATGTTGAAATGGACTTTCCATGGCTCTCTTTATATGCCGATTTATTCACTTCCTACATGTCAACACGCATGAGCAACCAACAAATTTTATAGTCATGCATGTAGTACCTATGCACACGACACAAACAGGGAGAACACCATACTTGCGTAGAATTCACACTATACTTGTGTAGGATTCTGGCTTTGAGTGGTTTTCCTTTCTTTTTTGCTTAAGTAGCACACTGCTTTTCGGATGGAAATAAGCCATGCCACATGTATGATCAGAGTCATACCGATCCACATGCTTGCTGGATTGGATTTGGATGACTAGATGCCTGCTCATCAGCTTGGGCTTTGCTTGTGATTTGCCAGGGCACTGTTAACATATCCTTGGGTAGCTATCTTTCTCGGACGCATAATTTCTCATGAGGCATAGTATAGTGAAACTGAACCTGATCTGTTCTTACTTTGACCTGTTGTAGGTGGAGAGCAAGATAATCAAGGCGCAGATTTGGGATACGGCAGGGCAGGAGCGGTACAGGGCGATCACGAGCGCCTACTACCGCGGAGCCCTTGGGGCGGTCCTGGTCTATGACGTGACCAAACCCACGACCTTCGAAAACATCAGCCGGTGGCTCAAGGAGCTGCGTGACCACGCCGACGCGAACATCAGAATCATGCTTGTCGGCAACAAGACTGACCTGAAGCACCTTCGGGCTGTCACCACGGATGACGCCCAGAGCTACGCGGAGGCCGAGGGCCTGTCCTACATCGAGACGTCCGCGCTCGAGGCCATGAACGTGGAGGAGGCGTTCCAGCTGATCCTGGGTGACATATACCACACCATCAGCAAGAAGGCAGTGGCCTCAGCCGAGGATGACAGGGCAGGAGTCAAGGAGGGTAAGACCATCGACGTGGCTGCCACCGACGCTGGTGCCGAGAAGAAGCAATGCTGCTCAGCTTAGTTCAGATGATGTACTTTTTTCGATGCCGTTGGTGTATGCTGTGTGATGTTTTTTTTTTTTTTGAGTTTAAAGCTTTTGTTGATTCATTTTGTCAGATATATCCTACCTTGTTAGAACCTGAAACTCACATATTCAGTTACTATATGATATATCAAGTTCATTGATTTATATATATGTGCACAAATATGTTTCTCGCCTTGAGCACCCTCAGTCAGCTCTCAAGCTTCCAAAAAGTGGCAAAAGACAAAACTGCAGCTGATTATTAACAATATGATCCTTTTTGAAAGATAACATGTTATTTGACAAGCTTGAATCAACCAGATTTCATACAACTTTTGTTACTTAAAGAACCATCACAAACTTCAAGAAAGTGCCAGAAAAGAAACTCCAGATAAACAGCATGATAAGCTGATTGACAAGCTTGAATCAGCTAGATTTCATGCAACTTTTGTTACTTAAAGATCCATCAAATGCACCTAATACATTCATGAACTAAAGACCAATGAGATCTGCGTAACAAACTCAAGCTGTGACAAATAGTTAACATTAAGTAGTAACACAAACTATGTATACAATCTTTGTAATTCAGTATATCCAATTCACTCTAGACTTTGATGATGAATCTTCCAGCCTCAATACGCTCAACTAAGATACCATGGGATGTAGGAACGGAGTCTTGGTGAGGTTATGAGGAGCAGCAGCTGCTCTGCTGCTGCTGTATCGGCCTCCCAATGGGGATGGTTGATTTCCTCTCCGCCGCCCCAGGTTGGCTTGCCGTCCTGCAGGCAAGTAGATTTGCTAGTCAGTTAGATCCTTCACTCAAACATAAGGCAATACCATCACATGGGAAGCATGCACGCATGGTGAGATTTAAGAGGCGGCGAAAGTAAACCATGAATGCAGGCAACTGTATGATCTGCATTTAGCACTCAGAATTATTATTAACCTAGAAAAGCGAAATCGTTCTCAAAGAACTGGAGGTTATCGAACCTCCATGGGAAATATTTGAGAGATTGTTCATAATTGCTCTTGCTTGCATAAAAGACCGTAAAAAAACATGAGCATTTTTCTTCTGGAAAAACTAGATTTTACTGCTCTCTCCGGGCTCTCTTGATGATGCACACAACCCGAGAAAAATATGAGCGTTGGATTGTCATATTTTTTAAGAGCAGTAAATGCAAATCTACTGACAGAGTTCCCATATATTCTTTTTTCACAAGCATACAGCTAATTTGATGATCTTTCAGCACCAAGTACAGAAGAGAGTCTGGGAATTTTAAATCCCCCCTAAAAATGCACATTTCTTGGTTTACCTTTTCTTGATTTCTGATGACATTGTTAAGAAAGCTGTCTCCACATTGATGGATTCCTTTGCACTTGTCTCAAGGAAAGTCATTCCCAACGATTCTGCGAAAGCCTGCAATTGATCATATATAGTTTAGTCACTTGATTACCATATTTGGCAAAATTGTCCCGAATAGCAAAGCCGTGTTAGGAAGATGAGTACCAAGAACAAAGAAGCATGTAAATTTATCAAATAATGGAACAGGTCAATAGTGGTTTCTTTTCTGTCAGCTAGTCTCTAGTGTTACTTCAATAGATATGTGTGTTCCTTCAATTTGTTCCCAGCTAGGTATCTATTGTTCTCAGCACTACGGCCAAAAATAGTCTACGAAAATAGAAGTATAAGAGAGAAGGTATTCGTTTACCTTGGCCTCCTCTGTGTCAACGACTTTACTATCAACCAAATCACATTTGTTCCCAACTAGAAGCTTGCACACACTGTCACTGGCATACCTATCAATCTCACTCAACCACTGCTTGACATTGTTGAAGCTTTCCCTATCTGTCACGTCATATACGATCTGAAAATGTCGTGAGGAATATTAACCCCTTGAAAATTTTATAGGATTCTAGATCCTGATTCCTGAATGTATAGTGTCGTACATAATATGAAACAGGAAATTAAAATTTTTAGTTCAATGACAACAATAGTGTAACGGTAAACGATAAACAGATCCTGAAATACTGTATCACATTGGCGGAGTAAAACAGTGCCAACAGAAATGACCACAAGTGTGACATGACTGGCACATAAACAGTATTATGGGTGCTCATGCATGCTTACAATAATTCCATGGGCTCCTCGATAGTAACTGCTTGTTATTGTCCTGAACCTCTCCTGGCCTGCTGTGTCCCACTGAACAAGGAAGGAAGACAACATCATTAGAGCAACCGGCGGATTGGATGGACACAGGTAGATTTGGCTAAGTATGCTGACCTAGCACATCAATTCTCAACTAACAAATTAAAAAATTTATCATAAACACACATAGAATCCCATGTGCAGCCTAAGTGATACTTTAATTAGCTACTTTTCCTCAACATAATTAATTTGGCCAAATCTAAGGTTAGGTGATGTAGATTAATGCACACAGGTCGATCATGAAGGCCACCTTTATAATATGAAGTAAACTAATTCCTGTATGAAAAGCTAAAGCAGCTGGACAGCTAGTTCCTAAAATTAGGTTAAGGGGTTTTTTGAACTTTGGCTGGTGCAAATTATCAATTGATGTGTAATAAACTGGTGAAAAATTGCTTTGCTGGGCAAGCCACACAGATGGTATATTTCGGGGCGAGCTATCACTGCATTTGTACAGAAATACAACACTGCAATGATCCCCACTTCCCTGGATCCACCATTGGAAAATTCAACACAGGGAGAGGGCCTAGGATGGCGTAATAAAAGAGAATACCAACCGGTGCCTCAAGTTTTGTCGGCACAATGTATCGAGTACACGAACCAGGAACCCCTAATTAGCAGACCTGCTACCTACCAATATCAGGATCAAACAATCCATTGCAGCCTAACTCCAAGATCTGGCATAGTCCAACCAATTCCCACCCACGATTCTCATTTATCCAATAATCATGAATTCAAGCATTATATCCCAAACATCGGTGTGCATTAAAATCAAAACTGAATTCGAATCAGTAGAGCTCTGACAGTGCACTCACAATCTGCAGCTTCACCGACTTGCCATCGAGCTCCACGGTCCTGATTTTCTGCAGCACATTCGTGAAACAACACACAACATTCAGTCAGAAGCCTGTACTTTGCAGCAGCAGCAGCAGCAGCAGCTACTTAATGGAGCTGTACTGGCTCCAAGAATAGCAGCAAAAGGGGGTCAGGTCCGGTCATCTGGGAAACAATCTTGTACTTACGAAATCAACGCCGATCGTACTGATGTACGTGTCCACGTACGCGTCGTCCTGAAAAAAGGCCAATCAATCGTGCTGAGATTTTCTCACAGAAGAAAGCAGGATACGAGGTTTTCCCAATCAACCATCAGAAGAGAGAATCTGGAGAAGGGAGATTCTCTCACGGCGAATCGGAGGAGGAGGCAGGACTTGCCGACGGAGGAGTCCCCGATGAGGAGCAGCTTGAAGAGGTAGTCGCTGCAAAGAACAAGAACCGAAATCTCCCCATCAGACACCATAGGAAACATCGAGAAAGTCAAGGCAAGAAAGAAAGAAAGATCGGTGGCCGGCGGCCGGCGGCAGCGGCGGCGGCGGGACTTACTACTCGGCGCTGCTCATGGCTTCTCGATCGATTTGGAGAAGAAGAAGCGCACGGGATTATCAAGGTGGCGTCTTTGGACGAAGGGAAGCAGGGGGGAATCAATCGTCTGAAGTCTCCTCGGTTTCTTGTGCCGTTTATATGAAGCCATGACCGATGACGCGTGACAGAGGGGATTGGGATGGCTTAGCGGCGAATCAAGAGGAGGTTCGCTGGCTGCTGCTGCAAAGCCCTTTTCTTTTTTGTTTTTGCTATAGATCATTCACTCCTACAAGGCTTTAATCCACTTTATTTATAAAAAGTTGTTTAGCTTTTATTTTGTGGGAGTACAATGTTAATGTGATTTGATTGTACTACGTAGTACTTTCTCTGATCCAAATTAATTGACACAACTTTATCTACATACGTATGCATCTAGAGCTAAAAACCGTCTACATACATCCGTATTTAGATAAAATACAGTCAATTAATTTAGATCGGAGGAGTTACATGATTTCTTAACCTCTGTTAATTATGGCGTTGACTGGCCGATGGTACTTTAGGGTGTAAAACATGCTGGTTTTATGGGGTATTTGCATACCATGAAATAGTTTTTGATTTGTAAAAATATAGTGAGTGTTCATGCGGGAAGTCTTAGGAGGTTTACTCGTTGCCACAATATCCAGATATTCTATTTTAGAAATTACTTTTCTAACACATGATTATTTTGATTTCATGAAATCGTAATAAAGGTGAGTACTCCAACATGAATCCGTGACCGTTTATGTACATCTTGTGCTTGACGTTCTGGTGTCTCATAAATACAGAATATTTTTCACTGGAAGCGATGTATTAATCAATAGCGAGATGCATGTGATGACTTCGTCAATATGAAGACCCGCCGGCTCTGTGTCTATACTATGTTTCTCAAAGAAATAAAGAGGTTAGCCAGTAGGGCTGCAATTCCATTTCTTTTATTTTCAGACATATTTTGAAATATTAAAAAAATGAAACATAAACTTTCCATGTACTTCTTCCTACAGGCTTACAAAGTCATTTCATGAAAAATCAACTTGTCATGTTGCTTGTACTCCATCCGATCCATATTAGTTGCCACTAATATAGGTGTATCTGGACATATTTTAGTTCTAGGTACATCTACACTAATAGCAAGTAATATGAATCGGAGAGAGTATAAAAAAGATAAAATTCGATACTAAAAATAAGGCTTTTCACAAGATAATTTTTTTACATAGACTACAAAAAATATCGTTTTTTTCGTGAAACTTGACGAACATACATATATCATGGAGATATGCATGTAAATTTTTTTATCACAATTTTTCAACAATTCAAAATATTAGCATCTCTGATTCTTTCCTCCAAGCCAAGAACTCTTTCGTTGGCCCATGTTTTATGGAGATTGCAGTCTGCTCAGCCTGGAAATATTTGGAAGGAGAGAAAAGGTTTTACTTTTGAACAGAGAAGGGCCTAGTTTTGCCAGATGGGGAATAGTTGTTAAGAAGGACCTCCTTACTTCCTATAGATTAAAAAATCATAAGAGGGAAGCTTTTTTTGAGTTGGGTTGACTCCTTGTAATTTCTATCTTTGTTAGTTTTCCTTAGGGTTGATCCTCTCAACCCTGCTTTTCTGTTTGTATGGCTTGACAAACTTTTGTTTGACTTTCATAAGTTTATAAAATTCTATACCGTGGGGGTTTCCCTTATGGTTTGAACGGTAAAAAAAACAATTCAAAAAATGTTTTTCTAGTAGAGGAAGTGTATGCACCCGGGACCGAATTGAGTTTCTAGGTTTCTTGTAACCTTCTTTTTTTTGCATGGGGAACTCGAGCTACATTACAATAAAGTTTATAAATTCTGCTTTAGAGCCCTGCCTGTTGTCCATTGATCAGACTTCACAAGCTGTTTGGAAGTTAAAATGCCTCCCTAAGCTAAGGACTTGATGTCTCGGAAAAACTGATATATTGAGAATGGTAGTAAGTGTATCATATGTGACAAACAAGATTTGGAGACCCGAGACCACCTTTTTCTTCACCTGCCCATTTGCATTTGCTTGCTGGGGCATGCTTCAGCTTAGTGGGGTTGTTCTCTCCATATATCCCCAGATTTACTCGGGCCAACCATTCACACGACAATGCTTTATAGAGATTGCTATGTGCTACTTGAAATGTTTGGAAAGTAAGAAATGACCATAACTACTATATTATAGGGCAACAAACTTCTTCTTTCTCCTAATTTTGAGTTTACTGATGAATTAACGTGGTGATAACACGTACACAGTTTGTTTGCTGCAGGGTTCTCCTGTGTGCACTTCGGTGCTGTGTAGCGATTTTCGTTTCCTTCCTGCCTTTGATTGTGGGCTATCCTGCTGCATTGTTTGGGTGGACATAGGGGAAAAGTGGGTGGACAAGTGGTGGGCCAACGTGGTTTCTGGTGAGATGACGTGTGGTCGTTGTCTCCCTGTGGCCTCTCTCTCGAATAATCCTTTGACCCATGTGACATGTCTTCTCTATTTTCTTCTCTCCGTTCATCTCCCTCACCGTCCCGATCAAGATCGCCGGAGTCTTGGTTCCTGTGGTGGCCGGCCTCCTTTTCCCACCACCCCCTGCTCGCCGCGGATACATCCACCAACTGCAGCCACTGATGTCCAGCCGGCCAGAGCAGCAGCCTCTCCATTATCTCCCCGCGCCATCTCTTCACGGCGACGCGCCCGCTGCAGTACGCCGACGACCCGGCCCTGTAGCTCGACGTGGCAGACATCATATGAGGCAAGGAATCGATGTGGTGTCCTGCTCGATCGACATGTGCAGGCTCACTCTGTCCGCCTCCACATCTGCCGCTAAGCCGCGCATCGCCGCGCCGCGGGAGCCCGCCTTTGGTGGCAGCGGTGGCGGGCCGGCCTTCAATGGACTTCTCGGACTGTCCAAGATTCTCGCGCGGAGTACGGCGGGGGCAGCGCCGGTGTGGCACGGCGGCTGCCGGCGGCCGCGGAGACGCGTGTGTAGAGCACAGCTAGGGCGCGTGGGTGCTGTACCACGAGCAACTGATGTGTCGGGAGCGCGCCGCGGCGTCCTTCTTCGTGCGCGAGGGTGCTGGCCATTGGACCCGTGCTCAAAGGTTCGCGACCGCCGCCATGTCTGCAACGCCATCTGGGAGAGGGCCGACTGCTAGGATTGATCCTACACCCCGGGGGAAACTAACGTCATCCTTGGTGATGGCTGGACTCGCGGTGATGACCGACATGGCTCTCCCTGCCGGATTAGGAGGAACCAACGACGAGCCGGAGTTGGAATTGTTGCTCGCTGTGGTCACCATCTCTTGATAGAATTGGGGTTGCCACATCTGCAATTTGGATTTTTTCCTCTCCGTCTCAGGTATACGTCTCCTCTGTTTTCATCTCTGCTCGGCCACCATACTGTTCCCTATTGTTCACCCGTTCTGCCTCCGACAGGTGCATGTGTGTGTGTGTGCATACTGGCGCAACCACGTAAGGGCGTCGATACGAGCACGAGGACAGGGATCGTGCAGGATAGTAGGCACTCCCGCTCTTTGCTTCTTCCCCGTTGCCAATTAGGGTCCGCCGATGTCATGTTTAAAGGGGAAATTCCTATTCATGGAACATCTATGTTAAGTCTGCAAATTCAGTGGGTCTATACATGCTTTGTCTATCCTATAAGTAACTAGATATGTCTAAATGCTTAAATTAATGTTTAGTGCAGCATAGCTAATTTGATAAGAGCCACCATAGGTGCTTTCTTAAATGGTTTATATGTTGCAGATATGCACGGGTGCCTCTAACGGTGGACTCGGAGATTCGGTGATGCAAACTAATTTCTATCGGTTGCTACAATTCTATCAAATAGAGTTGGTTTTTGTATGGGTCTTTGTTTTCTATTTAGCATTGTAGTTTGTTTATCGTCTTATATGTAGGTGTTTCTTGGATAACTGTTAGGTGTTTCCTGCTGTTGAATGTCATGTCAAAGTAGCTCTCGCTATTGTAGTATACATATTGGATTTTTCCCAGCTCATCTCAAGCAGGTTGAAATTGAGTGCACACAGCCCAGTTGTGTGTCACTACAAAGAAACTTCCATATTCAAGAAAAAATGGTTCTGAGTGGATTCATTCGGAGAAAATGATTTTGATTTTGGTCAGGTAATGATTAATGTTCTTCTCTGAACATACATGGCCTAAATGCACACTTTATAGGGCTTGAGCTTTATCCATTAAGTTTTTTTTTTGCATTGGTGCCTGCAATGCTTCAAACATTGACATTCGTTGTTCATAATTTAAGTTTACCTTTTAGAGTTCTCCTAGATACTACTTTCAGTTCTCACCCCGGAATTCTAGATTAATAGAACTCTATCAATATTTCCTGCTTGGAAAAAAAGAGTAATATCATTCATACAAATTTATAAGCAATGTGATGATTCACCTACAAGCTCTTCTATCTTTTTTTGTGACCTCAGGTTTTGAGTAGAGGACAAGACAAGGTCCACAAGGATATGATTACCCTGTTGGATTGAAGAGCATTAGGGATCAAGAGTTAAGATGCCATAAATCTGTTGATTACAAGTAGGCCTGCCGACACACACGAGGTTCCATCTCTCGAATTGTATCCAAGAGTAACTTCACGTTAGTTAAAAGGACAGCCCGGTGCACAAAGCTCTCCCGCTCTGAGCGGGGTCCGGGGAAGGGTCAGACCAACTTTGGGTTCTTATCAAATTGCATTGGTCGTGTGAGTCTAGGACCAACACTTTGAAATTTTACACTTATCATGGTATCTAGAACAAGGAATTTTTGCACTACTGATGATATATGACTTTTACTATAGCATTTGAACTATAAAGATGCATTTCTAATCAAGCCATTATTTGAACTCCAGATTTGGATGATAATTTTCTGTAGCAACTCGATCTCCTTCTAAAAAAAGGCCTATGAAAGTATGAAGTTAAATGGAACAAACTTAACCTTGTCTTTTGAAAGTACATCTGTAATGTGTTATACCAGAAAAGGGCTTAAAGACTCTTGCAATGGGTGAAACTGGCATGCGAACTATGGAGACAAGAAACATTGTATACGAAGAAATACATGACCATCTGTAGATACATTATAATCTACAAACTCATGTACGTTCACTGCTATGCCTATACTTCCAGTATATCCAGCTGGTTACTAAATGTTTGATGATTATATTGTCTGTGTGATGTTGCTGTCCATTTCTGGTTTACACGGGAGTTTTTTCTGATGGCAATCCACTCATTTTCAATATGTATACACTATGCACTTAGTTAATTGAAGTCCTTTCATGCTCCATCACTTCGAGGATCTGTTTTTTGCAGACAAGATCAGATGGCCCAAACTCATCTCCCTGATAGCACTGCCTTCGCTAGAGCCGCGAGCTTATTTTCCTTTTAGCTTTATAGTTGGTTCTGAAACACACTTATACCTGGTAGTTTGTGCTCAATTGTTTTGTGTTATGCATTTTCCTGTGTAGGTGTCCTGCCATATAATCAATCTAACTGAATGGTTTGTTTGGCCACCACCTAAGAATAATAATGAATCACACTGACAATTAGCCTTACTGGATGGTATGTTTGGTTGGTGATGCATGCTACAGAGGGAATAATTACATGTTCGCAAACAACATCAGTCCAAGCAAGGCTAACGGCTATGAAAAGCTGACACGCCCTCCTACTTTGCTGTCAATTTGTTGTCATTAGCATTTATTTGCCTGCAAGACATTTGGTCTTCTTTGTTTTTAGTCTTCTTGGTGTCCGAATGGAAAGGATGCTTTTCATTATCGCCAATAAGATTTCTGCATACATGTCTATTTTTGCGATTAACCAACTCTCTGAACGGTTGTTGTTTGTTGAACACCTGGTCTTATTTTTTTACTTCTCTTGCTGTCCGACCTGAAAGCATACTTTTCGGTATTGCCAATGAGGATTCCTCATTCCTGTCTATGTTTGTTTGACTGCTCCTGTTGGCGAGCCCAAGAGTCTCATGGATGATAGGTTTGTCTGACTGCTCCTGTTGGCGAGCCCAAGAGTCTCCCAAATCTCTTTATGTTGCTAAATGGCATGTAAACGACACAGTATACATTTCCCCCATTGAACCTGCCCTATGAATTATATGTATGTAACCACAGCTTAGCAATATTAGTATCACTAGCTTATTCGTAGTACTCCGATGGCTTACAAGATAATTTGTATTGTTTTGTTTGTAGTCTGTCTTGACAAAGAAGGTCGCCGTGTTGTTCCGGACACTTCTTGATGGAATCAGAGTTTGGACGGCAAAAAGAGCAAATGGTGGATCAGTTGTTGGAGGACGGGAAGATCCTGAGTGTGCTCAACGACTCGGAAGGGAAGGTAATCAACTTCATCACTCGGTAATGGGACTTCAACAGATTGTTAACGTTCATTTCTACATCATCTTCTTACAGAAAATGTCTCCATGGCACAAAGCTACTGATGAGCTGAGATGCAGAGGCAGCCTGGTACTAATGAACTGAACTGAGATATGGAATGACAATATTGGAACTAGATCCACGAGGTGTGTATAAAGGGAACCAACATATGAAAGATGTCTAGCTGTTTTGGCTTCCTCCTTCCATGACCAAAAGAACGTTCTCATGTGATATTAACCTGTGATGCCATTTTCAACAGAAAATTTGCATTGCAATTAGGTTGATTTTAACGTGTAACATAGCATACAGGCTTATTTCAGTGAAATGTTTCATGGTACTTATCTTAAGTTTCTCCACAAATATTTTTAAAGCCATTTACAATTGTTAAAAATTTCCTTCAGTCATGCACCATATGGCGCGGCGTGCCGCCGCGCCGATCATTGCTAGTATTTTTAAAGGACAAACACATTCACTGGCTCATTGGAAATTTCGCTTTCAGAGTGGTCTCGCTGTGCACCAGTATAGAGTGAAATCTTCTTCACTTCAGCCACTCCTAGATTAGCTGGCTGCCTTAAAAAACTCTATACTTTTATGGTTCATTTCCCTCTTCTACCCCTTGAGGTAACCTGGATTTTTTTACTTGTCCTTGGTGAATACACCGTAGGTTTTTTGCCCTACATACCACGGTAAGAAAATCCAACGACTTCAGACGTGTTGTTAGCTTCGCGGGACTAAAATTTTAATGTTTACACAATAAAATTTTCCAGAAAAAAGGATTCACACCGCCTAGCTAAAACAACGCCAATAAGAATGATGGCTTTGAATATTAAATGTAAGAATGATGGCTTTGAATGGATCCTGGTGCCGGTATATGGGGCTGCCCAAGATGAGCACAAGGCAGAATTTTTGGCTGAATTAGTGAGAACTTGTGAGTCTGAAACATTACCTATGTTGGTAGGTGGTGATTTCAATATTATTCGTAAACGTGACGAAAAAAATAATGATAATTTCAAAGCGTGTTGGCCCTTTGTTTTTAATGCAATTATTGAACACTTGAACTTACGAAAAATTGCTCTTACTGGAAGGCAATTTACATGGGCGAGTAGAAGAATCCAACCTACTTATGAGAAGTTAGATAGAGTTCTAGCATCAATCTCATGGGAACAAAAATTCCCTTTGGTAACTGTTAGAGCCCTATCTAGAGCTGATTCTGATCATACTCCAATACTAATTGAGTCAGGTGTCAAAGCACACCTGGGTAATCAAGCAAAATTCTCTTTTGAGTTACATTGGTTGCGTCAAGAGGGTTTTTTCGATATGATAGTAAAGGAGTGGAATTCAGCTATAGGTGGACTTACTCCAATGGATATCTGGCTGAATAAGTTAAGACATATACGACGTTTTCTTAGAGGATGGGCAAAGAACCAAAGTGGAAAGTATAGAAAAGAAAAAGAACAATTATTAAATATCATTGATAATCTGGATGTGAAAGCCGAAACATGTGTTTTGAATACAAATGAAAGGGAAGAACTAAAAAAGGCGAATGAGAGTCTGAACAAATTAAGAAGAGATGAGGAATCAAAATGGGCACAGCGAGCGAAGGTTAAACATATACAGGAAGGGGGTAATAATACTAGATATTTCCACCTAATAGCAAATGGTAAGCACCGAAAGAAGAAAATTTTCCAACTTGAACAACAAGAGGGGACGATTGTTGGGGAAGAAAATCTAAAGGTCTATATCACGGAGTTCTATAAGAAATTGTTTGGAGCACCCACTCTAACAAATATTTCTTTAAACGAGGCGGAGACACATGATATTACACAGATCTCGGCCATTGAGAATGAAATTTTGACGGCCCCTTTTACTGAAGAGGAGGTCCGTCAAGCTATTTTTCAGATGGAAAGGAACAAAGCTCCGGGGCCAGATGGCTTTCCAGCTGAGTTCTATCAGCATTTTTGGGAAGTAATAAAGCATGATCTGATGGCCCTATTCTCTCAGTTTTCGAATGGGGATTTGCCCCCATATAAACTGAATTTTGGGGTTATCACATTACTACCCAAGAAAGAAAACGCGGTTCAGATACAACAATATAGACCTATTTGTTTACTAAATGTTTGTTTCAAAATTTTCACTAAGGTTGGTACTAATCGTATATCGGGGATTGCCCCAAGAGTAATAAAGCCAACCCAATCTGCTTTCATGCCAGGTAGAAACATTTTGGAAGGGGTAGTCATATTACATGAAACAATTCATGAGTTACATACGAAGAAGTTGGACGGTGTCTTATTTAAGATAGATTTCGAAAAAGCATATGACAAGGTAAAATGGCCTTTCTTACAACAAACATTAAAAATGAAAGGTTTTGCTCAAGAATGGGGTAGATTAGTTCAACACTTTGTCCAAGGGGGCAGTGTTGGTGTGAAGGTCAATGATGACATTGGTCATTATTTCCAAACAAAAAAAAGGCTTAAGGCAAGGGGACCCGTTGTCTCCAATGCTTTTTAATATTGTAGTGGATATGCTTGCCATCTTAATTGAGCGAGCCAAAGAAGATGGTCAAGTTGGAGGACTCATTCCACATTTGGTTGAGGGAGGTCTCTCCATACTACAATATGCCGATGATACTATCCTTTTCTTAGAACATGACCTAAACAAAGCTGTTAATATGAAACTAATTTTGTGTCTCTTTGAAGAGTTATTGGGACTTAAGATTAATTTTCATAAGAGTGAGATTTTTTGTTTTGGAAAGGCAAAGGAAGAGGAGGATCAGTACAAACATATCTTTGGATGTGATGCTGGACAACTCCCCTTTAGATACTTAGGTATTCCAATCCATTACAAGAAACTAAAGAATTCTGACTGGTATCCGGTAGAAACAAGGTTTGAGAGTAAATTAGGATGCTGGAAAGGGAAGTTACTATCCTATGGTGATAGGTTAGTGCTTATCAATTCAGTATTAACTAGCTTACCGATGTTTATGTTGTCTTTCCTTCATATACGTGTTGGGGTAAGGAAACGTTTGGACTACTATAGATCTAGATTTTTTTGGCAGTCCGACGAAAACAAAAGAAAATACCGGCTTACAAAATGGAACATTGTTTGTCGACCTAAAGATCAGGGGGGCTTAGGTATTGAAGTGCTAGAAATCAAAAACAGATGTTTATTGAGTAAATGGTTGTTCAAACTTCTTAATGAGGATGGAGTGTGGCAGGAATTGCTACATAATAAATACCTGAGACATAAGACATTATCGGAGGTTCAAGAACGACCTACTGATTCGCCTTTCTGGAAAGGACTAATGGAGGTTAAACTGGAGTTTTTTTCCAGGGGTTTTTTCAAAGTGGGTAATGGTAGCAGTACTCGTTTTTGGGAAGACATCTGGTTAGGCAAGACTTCGTTGGCCCAACAATACCCGTCACTATATAATATTGCCCACCACAAAAATGTCACTGTCGCACATGTTCTTGGTCAATCACCTGTGAATATTACTTTTAGAAGACTGTTAAGTGGTAATAAATGGTCGGCCTGGTTACAGCTTTGTCGGAAACTAATGATGGTACATTTAAATGATGATGAGGATCGTTTTGTTTGGAATTTGACAGCTAATGGTTTGTTTACAGTGAAGTCGATGTATGAGGATATTATGTGTGACCATACCCCTTTCCTACGAAAATATTTATGGAAGGTTAAAGTTCCTTTAAAAATTAAGATTTTCATGTGGTTCTTGAGTAATAAGGTGTTGCTAACAAAAGATAATTTAGCTAAAAAGTCATTGGAATGGGTGTACAAAGTGTGTCTTCTGTGGAGAACAGGAGACCATTCAACATCTTTTTATTGAATGCCCTTTAGCTAAACTCTTATGGCACACTGTGAATTTTACCTATGCCCTTCCCCCTCCCACCAGTATTACTAATATGTTTGGTAATTGGTTGAATGGAGTAGATAGACAATCTAAGGCATTTATCCGGATTGGGGTTTCTGCTTTATGTTGGTCTATTTGGAGGACCAGGAATGATATAATTTTTAACAAAAAACCTTCATTTCATTTTTTGCAGGTTATTCATATGGTTTCCCATTGGGTCCAACTCTGGGCCCTACTCTCTCCGGAGGGGCAGCGGGATGCCATGGCTACTGGATGCACACGGCTCCTGATGGTCGCTCAGGATATCTTGTGCCAGGCTGGTTGGCGACTTACTAGAAGACTATGTTAATTTGTAGTCTTCTTATGCGTTTCTTTCGATGGTTGGTTATTGTATCAGTCCTCGATGACAAGTGATTTGTAAACAATTATACTCTGAACTTTTTAATAAAAGGCTGTGTGCATCATCGTGATGCAGAAGCTGGGGTTGACCCCCATTTCGAAAAAAAGCTAAAACAACGCCCCCACCAACCCTATCGTGGGCCAACCACATGTCCCTCTCTCTACCCATCTTTTATTCATTTTTTCTATTCGACAAGAGAGCAACACATCAATGCCCGCACGGGGAGGTCACCAATGTTGCTCCTCTAGCCAAGCACCCCTTCCTCCATTTGCCATGGGATCTCATCGACGTCATGTTCCTCTTCTGCTACTGCATCTCCGTGTCCCTTTCGCTCCAAGCACCATCGATACCCCAGGATTTAAATTGATGTCGCCGAAATCTAGAAAGCACTGGGACAACATGTCTTGCATCACCAAATAAGGAGTTGACGGTGCTCGTGTGAGCCCAGGTGGCGAAGTCAGGCGCTCCCCAAACAATGTGTTTTTCTGTTTTAGGATCTTGTGTATGCTGCTTTGATATATGCTACAAGCTCATGTATGTCTTGTTGCGAACACACCGATCCTTTGCTCCGACGACTATAGGGTTGACAAAAAAACAATTTAGCTCTTATTACCGATAAAATCATTTCATATCATGTACAATGTTAAGTTTATAAATTTTGACTCTGCATATTCACAGGATGTCTTCATCAATTTACAAATAGAGCTATAGCTATAATAATTTGTTGAGAATGAAACGATTTCATTAGCCGTGAAAGAAAAATACTCAAATCAGTCGTGGGTGGGTCCACCCCATTTCCGTCGGCCCATCACTCTCCCTCGCTTCCGATTCAGTTCCACATCGCATGGCCGCCGCCGCCGCCGGAGCCGGCTTCCGGCTGGGCCAGCGCGTGCACGCGTCCGGCGACCCGCGCCGCGCGGGCACCGTGCGCTACCTGGGCCCCGTCGACGGCCACGCCGGCGACTGGGTGGGCGTGGACTGGGACGGCGGCGCCGGCGGCCGCCACGACGGCTCGCTCGCCGGCCGCCGCTACTTCGCCGCCGCGGCCGACCGCTCCGCCTCCTTCGCGCGCCCCACCGCGCTCAGTCCCGGGATCGCGCTCCCCGACGCCATCCGCCTCCGGTACCGCGTCGACGACTTCACCAAGGAGGAACAAGGTTCGTCTCCCGATCCCGCTTCCAAAAACAGAACTTTTGGCCTGGCAGCGTAGGAATAAGCTTGGCACTTAGATTTCCTTGTGCCCGCTCGCGCATTCTTAAGTAAAGGTCTGGAAATATATCATGATAATGACACCCCATATTATACACAATACTTTGTTGCGTTCTAGATGAAATGTATGTGTTCTCGACGAGCCAGAAGCGCGTGTCGGTGGAGCTGGTCGGGACGAACAAGGTCCGGGAGAAGCTGAAGAACTTCGATGAGTTGCTGTGTGCGTCCGTTTCCTTTATGGGAGTGAGCTCCACCGGATCACCAGAGGAACTGCAGGGTTTGGTTCCAAGTATGTCCTGATTTTGTAGTCCTTATCTCTTTGACTTGCTCACTTTCTTTAATTTTGATGCTCATGTCATCTTTTGAGGTAGGATACTGTATCTAGTAGTGTTCATGAAGATTCTATATGCAGCCCATTGTTCAGTGCCTTTTGGCATGGAAGATAATGAAATAGGCTTGTTCTGTTCACTGAACGTAAAACTATGTGGTCACCACGATTGTCCTCAGCTTCAACGAAGACCCTTATTTTGGTTCTCAGCGCCTTCCTTAACTGAAATTACTAGTACATGATCTGTTTAAAAGTGGTCTGCATTTTTTTTTTCGAAAGTTGTGGTCTGCATTTTGATGATTTAGTAATACTCCGCAGAAAGTCTGTAGTAATCCCATGTCAAGCATCCGCAGAAAGTGTATAGTAATCCCATGTCTTCACGAGTGTTGCTAATTGTTTTGTTTGTTTCAGATCTCAGACAGCTTGATTTAACTGGAAATCTGTTTTCTAAGTGGAAAGTACGTACCCTTTCTTTTGCGAGTACACTTTCACAAATTTCAAATTTGGAAATTCATGCAATTCTTACTTAGTATGGACATAAGACTTGCAACTTAATAAGTTGAAACAGGCACAGAAATGCCATACCTATTTGTTTTCTCATTCCATTTGATTCTCTAAGTTAGAGCATGCTATACCATGAGCAAGGAATGCAGGAATTTGATGGTGCCATGTGGTGCTGCGAAAGTTCACCACTCATATGCTTGGAAATTTTAATACTTTTTTTTAGCAAGAACTGTAAGGCTTGAGCCCCACAGCATTTTATTAAACCACCCACCAAAATAAAAGTTTATTTACAGGAAACAAAAAGCAAAAGGAAACTAAACCAGGGACTCAATTTTATTAATTCATATATAACAAACATGTTAATGCTCTAATTTAGAGAATGAAATGCGAGTAAGTCCTTGTTAATGCTATCCATTTTCATTGTTAACCCATGCCATCATCACCCAATATGTTGTTACATCAGTTCAAAGCACCTTTAGAACCTTCACTGAGTTTGCAATACATGTTTAATAACTTCTTTGATGTCTAACCAGTCATTTTCTTTTACCTATGGTTTCTTGGGGCCAATGTTAATGCCATGTTACTCTGATATGTGCCTAAACAGTATAGCTTTTTCTCAGGATATCTTCTCTCTTTGTCAAGCTCTGCCATCTCTGGAAGTTCTCGATTTGACAAACAATAGGATGGAGAATGATGTTGCAGAAAGTCCAGTGCTGAAGAATATTCGTGTTCTGGTTCTAAACAACTGCGGTGTAACGTGGGAACTGGTATATGTTTATTCTGCATGCTAATCACTTGAAGTATTATCAGTTGGTATCAATCATACGGGAAGTTGTTGACTTATGTGCAACAGGTTGGAAAGCTTAACGTCCCATTTGCATGTCTCAAAGAACTCCATCTAATATGGAACAACATGAACATAATCACGGTTAGAACTTATTTTCGTATTTAAGTTGTTTTGTGTTTGACTTATATTTCGATCTTCCTGTTCTTCATCTTATCTATATCCAAAGAAAGAGAAAAACACCTCATATACCTCATATGCCGAAGTACTCTGTTTACTGGATTGCCATTCCTTATGTTTGCAGTTCATAGTTTTATTGCTTCTGAAAAGTATGCATTAGCAAACATCATTTTAAGAACCAAATCTATTTTATCATCCTCTTCAGACTCCAGTTGGTAAATTTGTTCAAGGTTTCAATACAGTGCGACTCTTAAATTTGGAGGACAATCACATTGTTTCATGGGATGAAATGGTTAAGCTTTCTTATTTAAGAAGGTATAAATAAAAAAACTGAAGCTTTTGTCCTTAATTTAGTGCTACTTCTGCATTTCATTTGGATCCTGTGAACTACAGCTTGGAACAGCTCCATTTGAACAAGAACAAGATAAAGCATGTGCGATACCCATCTAATCCTCCATCATCAGGGCCTCCTGGTGATGTATCTGTCCTTCCTTTCGAGAAATTGCAAGTCCTTTTGTTAGGTATTTTCTTGGCTTACTTTTTGCTGTCTTCCCCTTTCAAGTAGGCACAAAAATATCGTGCTAATGGTGACATTCAAATGCCTCAGGATCGAATGAAATAGAAGATTATCTTTCTGTTGATTCACTTAACCTCTTTCCGAGTTTAATGGTGAGCTGGTTTCCAGATATATCCTTACTATTTTCTGAATTTGGTACGTGATGCATAATTATAGGTGTATATGACTATACTGAAATCTGTTTTTCTGGAAGGATGTCAGGATCTCTGATAATCCTATAGCTGACCCTGCCAAGGGTGGTGCTCCTCGATTTGTGCTTGTTGCTCGACTAGGAAATGTTAAAATACTAAATGGCAGTGAGGTAATTGATGTTTCTCTTGGTGTGTCTTCAGCATACAGGTAACAAAATCGCACGCTTAATATTTTACAAATTTTTTAGGTAAGTGTGCGTGAACGGAGAGAAGCAGAAATACGGTGAGTGAATCCATTCTGCTCTTCTCCTGCGAAAAACCTTTGGTCCTGTAAATTATCACCTGTTTTATGCCATATAGACTGTGTATCGCTGCCTAGGCATTTCAAGTTAGTTGGGCCATATTCTTGTTTTCCTGTGTCTACCCATAAACCTTCTGCTGGTGTTCTGAGAAGCCTCATTAATTTCATGTATAAAAAAAATTGTTTGCCTAGCTTCAAAATTCTGATACACTTGATGTATGTTGTAGATACATCCGTCTTGTTATGGGAAAAGCAGAATCAGATGACCCAGAAGTGATCAAACAGCTACACCCTAGGTAAGTTTGTAAAAATGTTACTCCTTTTCTGAGCACCAAAGGATCCATTGAGGAGATAATCCATTGATTTGAGCATTCTTTTGGCGCAAATAGCAATTCCATTTGTTCAAATGGTTTTCCCATGTTCTTATCGAAAGGATGCTGCGAGATCACTCTATGGCAGTGACCTCTCTAACTAGAAGATTACGTGACCGAAGAAAATTATGTTTAACTTATTAGTCAATTAGGACTATATGGTTAGCTTGTTACTGACATGTACTTATGTTTCCTGGCTTTGTTTGTCAATTTAATTACTTCTGATAGATACCCAATTGGTGGATCACCAGTAATTAATTGGTTATTTTTAAGGGGATCAATTGATTATACTTATGCTTATGCAGTACATAATTGTTAATGCAGGTTTGCTGAACTGAAGGCTTTACATGGCATTGAGGATGAGAAGCCAACTTCAAGGACTTTAGGCCCGCAAAAGATGTCTTCTGGGCTTATAAGTAATGATCTTGAACTATAACATAACTCATGAATTGGATAAGGATATGGCTTATAAGTGAAGATGGCTTCTGGGCTAATAAGTAATCAAAGATGTTGTACCCTGCATACAGGTATCACCTTCAAATGTGTAGGGCCATCTATGGGTGAGAAGCAACCACTGACAAAGAAACTGCCTTCTACAACAACTGTAAGTACTTGTTACCACTTCTATCCATATCTCTTGGCTCCCTTTGGTGCTTCCCGGTGTTACTTGCACCGATTACAGATCTTTCTTCCCATGTGCCTTTTGGTATTATTATTACGTAGATTAAACTTTCTGATTGGCAAAAAGCATTTAGTGCCAATCGACGTTTGCTTCTATTGCCTCCATAAGCTGGTTACTAGATGCTGCAGCAGCACTGTGACTCATCCTCCTAACCGCTGAAGTTTGTGCGTTACAGGTTGGAAAGCTGAAATCTTTGTGCGAGAGCTTCTTTAAACTGAAGGAAATCAAACTGAGATTGTTTCTGGAGGAAGAGGTATGCAATATGTATCGTCATTGCTTCCTTCACGATCAAACTTCTGGAGTTCTTTTGCTCATGCATAAGCATCGGAAATGAAAACTGCTTAGCTGTCTCCAGAGAATTGGCTTATGAATATGCCAGTATTTGAAGTAGGCTGTTGTTGTTGAAGCATTGTTTGTGTTTTTGCAGGGATGCCCGCTACCCCAACTGCTCGATGAAGAGACGGCTTCGCTGGTGGAACTTGGGATAGGCGCAGGAGCAACCATCATCGTCGATGAAGAGAACTAGTGGTCTGCGCCTCTGCGGGGGAATAGAATAAAGAACATCTACGTATCCATGTGTGTGCTAATGTTTCTTTGAGAGTTAGTCATCTCCCTTGTTCTGTACATTAATCGGGTTATAGCTTTGAGAAGGATCAGACATGTTCCTCCGTTGTTCAGATTTATCAGAGAACGTGAACTTCATTGCATTGTGTGTATGGAGTGGAAAACGGGGGTCAAGCTCGGGTTCGGTTCGTTTTGTTCCTTGCCACGCAACATCATGTATGTATTAAGTCCCATGAACTTGGTTTGAATTGGCAAATGATTTTTACAATGTCTGGCATGTATTTCTCGGTACATAGCTTGTTTGCCCAGAGGTGGAGCCATGGAATATTAGATCACTGATTAGCAAAGTTAAGGTAAGGTTAGCTCAAAAAAAAAAAGCAAAGTTAAGGTAAGGCAGACCAGTTATACCTGTGTGTGTTCAGCTCATGCTATATGTCCTCCTATGTCAATCAATCTTACAAAATTTGTACGGAATACTTAGTACTAAATCTCCTATTAGCAAAGTTGAGATTTCTCGTACGTTCTAGACCTAGATAGACGACCAAGTGACGTCCACCCTCACCTCGCCGTGGTTTCCGGCGATCACCGTCGTGTCGTTTCCGTCCAGTCTCGGGACGAAGACCACCGAGCCCTCCGCTATCTCGTGGTCGCCGAAGTAGTACGCGTTGTTGACGCCGCGCAAGCTCGCCGAGACCGTAAGCCCCGAGCGCAGCGGCGCGGAGACCACGAAGCGCTCCATCAGCAGCAGCGGCATGGCGGCTCCTTCCGGCACGCGGACCTGGTCGCCTTTCGCCCTGTGGAACAGCCTGTGGCTCAGCGTCAGCGGCGGCTCGCCGCCGGAAGACACTGTGGTGGTTGCCGCGGTGACGGAGCCGTAAACGTCGTGAGGCGGCGGCTCGCCGTCGCAGCTCACCACCACGACCCCCACGGCGGCTTTTACGAGCGTCTGGCCTCCTCCGTCGTCTGCGTCGATGGCGCGAGGCGGGTGCGCATTGCAAGCCGTGGGCGCCGTCGAGCTGAGACGCGCCACCCCGAGCAGTCTGTCCGCCGCCATGGTGGTCCATGAGGCCGGCACCCGAGATGGCCTGAGGTGGGTGGGCGAGCACCGGCTGAAGATGGTCGTACAGATGCGAAGCGCCCAAGCCATCCGGTTGCTGGCCGGCCAAGTACTCCTATCTACACAGTGTATGTGAGCTGCGCTGGTCAAAACCGAGGCGTGGTTCCTCTAGCGACGAGGACCACACGTACACTGGATCTCGTGTTGCTGGAGAGACTCTTCTCCTCCCGTCCCGTCAAATCACCACCGACATGGTTTGGAATTTCAGTTTGGGTAATATCTCGGCCACCGCTGATACCATTGAAATTCACTGTCCAGTGATTTCAGTTTTCATTTCGGCCAAAGCGCCTGGAATTTTCTCTCGAAATCCATTAAAATATTCAAAATTGTGAAAATGGTTTGAGTTATTTTTGAATTAACCTATAGTGGAATATTTTGATGGTAAGGTAATTATTTCTTGGTCTACTGGAATCACTGAACTTCGGTGAATTTCAAAGAATGAAAATGTTTTCCATAATCACCAATCCCTAAACTTGTAGTCACCGCTAAAAATGGTCCTCAAACTCAGCAAAATGTATCAATACTCTCATCCTCTCGGGCTCCCTCTAGCGCGCTTGCGTGGGTTGTACCAAGTACTTCCACGTGAAGGCTAACACACTCCGCCATAAAATCCCTCATGGCCCTCATCTGTGATCCTCATTCTAAAGGCAGGGTGCCTTCCCGTGTTGATGTCGACAAGCTCGATGATACTAAACCTTCCCTGTTCTAAAATGAGCATCATCTGAAACTCAACCAGCTACCGCCTCTCCACGTGTGCGTCTTTTTAGTCCCGGCTCGTAGCACAAGCCGGGACTAAAGACCCTCCACCCCCTCGCCAGACAATGCCTACGTGGAGAGCATTTAGTCCCGGTTCGTAACCCAACCAGGACTAAAGGGGGCCTCTAGTCCCGAATTCACAGTCTCGGTAGGGCAACCGGGACTAAAAATCGTTCCAAACTGGGACTAATTGAAGGCCCGTTTCCTATTAGTGTGCATGCATTGAACGATGTAGGGCGTAGTCTTCATTTTGAAAAAAAAAACTTGGCGCGATCAAGACTAAGGAGATGATGCGATGTTGTGAAGAAACATGATGCCTGTAAAGCTACAAAAACCCACGGCATGGCAAGATACACAAAATGACAAGAGTGGTGAAGAAAAAATGTGAGCAGTGGTGGGGGTAGTCAGAAGAGATAAATTTAAGAAAACTACAAGACACACACAAGGGATATAAGGTATATAACATGATAAACAGCGATGCTGTCCTTGATCGCTCTTAAGGCTATGATGCCAGACAAAATCGTATGCACACCTCGTCTAGAGCAAAAAAAAAAAATGCTGCTACCACGGGTGATGAGCGCAGAATCAGACATAACTTTTGGTGGTAGAAGGGCTGGCCGAAGCAGAATCAGACAACTTCGGTCAGCCGTTCCATCGCCAAAACTTTTGGCTCGATCCAGTTCTTTCAACTTTTTTGATTTTTGCTAGCCTTTGTGGAGGATATTGAAGAAGCTAGACTGCAGGGTCTATATATGTAACTCATGTTTGCACGGATTGATTCAAGTGTATATATATACACACACACACAGAGAAACCATCACCCATCAGACTACCATGTCAAACTTGCACAAACAGCAAGCACGCTGCTATATAGTTTAAGGCTCCCACTCATGGAGCCAAGGGTCAAAGAGGGTTACCCGTATTTCCAATTGTTTTACAAGTTCAACGTTCGGCCAACTATCCTGCATCAATGCAATGTTTCTGGCGTCGTTTTACCAATTGGTAGCTAGATTTGCGTATCCCCGCCGCCGGCACCGCGCCCTGGTGGCACCGCCACCGGCAACACCCATCTTGGCAACCTTGCGGCAGGTGCCGCCCACCACATCCACCCCTGCCGCCAGCGACAACAACTTCTCTTGCGGCAGGCAACACACACGCCGACGGCGGTCGGCGCGACACCCTCCGTCCCGGGGCGGGGTCGAAAAGGAGTCATTTTTATTCAGTTCTCGTCCCGAGGTGTTGTAATCGGGATCGGATCAATCGGAGATCCGGCAATTTGTCTGCTTTCTTGGGCCGGATCCCTCCATAAATAAAGGCGGCGGCTGGCTAAAACTTTTGATTTTGGAGAAGTGGTAGTCAGGATTTGGCGAATAAGGTGATATACCTGGTCAAGGCTTGTGGACATTAAGAACAAGAAGGGGTCTCGTCGCAGCCACAAAGCGATGCAGAAAGCCGCAGCTAGCCATGAAGTTTCTGGCGAAACCGGAGGAGATGGGCTTAGTAAGCTGCCCAGTGACATTCTACTCGACATCCTCGAGAGGGTGGACACGCTAGATGTCTTAAGAACTTGCATCCTCTCAAAGCGAATGCTGAAGCTCCCCACCATGCTCTCTCGGTTTGATTTAAATATTGCTTCCCTTATACGTCACCATGACCTGGCGTCCCATGGGTTCAACACTGCTCACATTGCTCGGTACAACAATGTTGTTTCTGGGGTCACGGAGAAGGTCCTGAGTGCAAGGAATCTAGAGATCCCCATCCTAAAGCTGACGGGTAGATTCTATTTGAGGCGTGATGAATGTTTCTCCATCGGCAGAGCTTTTGCCCGCATCATGGAAACCCAGAAGGTCGACGAAACTGAGTTTACGCTCGTCACAGAGAAGAGCTGTGCCAAATGCGGTCGCGACGATCTACTCTGCTACGCGAAGCTGTTCAATACCTGGTTTGGTGACTGTCCAGTCGTATTTGCTGGCCTTACACGCCTGTGGCTGTGCAACATGAGGTTTGCTGAACATGACATCTCCAACATGCTCAGCACCTGCAAACGGCTGCGGAATCTGCGCCTCGCCTACTCTGACGCAGGGGTCGGTTCGGTGCTACAAGTAGAGCACGATGAACTTGTTGAGCTCAGCATCGAGCATGGAAAATTTGAGGCAGTCCAGCTCAACTGTGTACCAAAACTCCAACGAGTGAACTATACTGGTTGGTCTTACCCATACCCCAACCTGTCTTTTGGTTGTGTCCCGCAGCTTTCACGGCTAAGTCTCATACTAATGGGTATTAGTTTTACCAAGAATCTCCACTTAAGTTATCTCCTTGCTAGTGTCCCCTCGAGGATAATCGACCTGCATCTGGATTTTAAAAGTGAAAAGATTTGGGTTGTACCAGAATGCCCGAAGCTGCTTGCCCCTGTGCTCTGCAAATTACGGGTTGTGAATCTGGTTAATCTTCCTGAAGGATGTGATATTGCTTGGACCATGTTCATTATCGAAGCTGCACCAGCCCTGAAGGAGATGTGCATCAGGGTTTGGGATCATTGGTGTAAAATGGTCACAGACCAGGAATTTAGAAAGAAAAATGGTTACTGCCAGAAAGCAAATGTGGAGTGGCAACCATTTGCTAGTGATTTCAAGCACAAGAATCTGGTTAAGCTGACCATCTACGGCTTCCAACCTGATGAATACTTTTTGCTGTACGTTAGGAGCGTGTTGGAAGTTGCGGTGAACATGGAGGAGGTATCTCTGCAGGACAGGGAGGCGTGTAAGCGCTGTGGGCACTTGGATCCAAGCATCAAGGTTTCTCCTTCAAGATATCCGCAGACTGGCGAGGAGAAGAATATGTTAAGGGAGGAGATCACTAAGGAGCTGCGGATGGTTTCGCCTGGTGTTATTCGCTTTGAGCCGTAATAACTGATAAAACGAGATGCATGCCATCAGTATGGTCTAGAGTCTGTGTATTAAAAGATGCATGGTATCGTATTATGTTGCCGAACACTGTAAATAAGCAAGCACCTGGTGTACACTTTATTTCTTCTTCTTGTTGTTTAATAAATTGATTGAAGTTTGTATTAAACAAAAAAAATTGGTAGCTAGATTTGCTTCAGGAGCTGCTTCCGTGCTTTCAACACTCTTTTTTTTTAAACCAAGGCAAAAGTTTTCCTCAACCTATTAATTTAGAAGAGGATGCCTAGTTAACTAATGAAACACCGGGTGAGAACCGTCCCAACAACATCACATGCGGACTAAACTCAAAGTCTGCAACTTCTCTTTTTTTGTGGGTAAAAATACCCAACTCCTCGATCGCCTAGGAAAACCCACCAATTTTTCCCACCCATTGTGATCGTAAGCTCTCAACACAAAGATCATCACACACAACAGAGAAAACCCACTAGTAACTCTCGGACCATGGCCGCAAAGCGCTGCTAAATAGAGAGCACCTCACTGCGAGAGCGCATAAAAAACGACTAGGTGTACCGTGAAAAATCATCAATGAATAAAATATAGTATCGATGGCCCCCTTTTGAAGCAAAGGGAGCCGGACCCCAAACATTTGAATGAACTAAATCAAAAGGTCGCTGAGATACAGACTAGTAGGATAGGGAAGCTGAATTTGTTTGCCTAACCTACAGCCCTGACAATTTAAGGACACATCTCCTGAGACAGACCCCAGAAGACCACGACGAACTAATGACGATAAACGAGAGCCACAAAGGTGACCCAGCCGATGATGCCACTGCTGAAAAGAGCCAGTGACAGAAGCAGCAACCGCAGGAGAACTGACAGATGAAGTGTCAGCGGATGGAACGCGAAGCCAGTCTAACTCCCATAGCCCCGGAGACTCAAGGCTGCGAGGGCCAGCTCCAACCAGGGCATGTGTACGGCGGTCCTGAACAGCACAAGAATCAGCGTCAAGAATGACGCGACAACCAGAATCAGTAAGCTGACTAGCAGAAAAAAGGTTCATCTTAAGACTAGGAACATGAGAAACGTCAGGAACAGAGAAAGAGGAAGTAGAGAGGGTGCCTCGACTGGAAACAGGAAGAGAGGTACCATCAGCCGTGATAACACGGACAGAAGAAATAAGAGAGCGAAGAGCAGAAAGAATAGAAGACGCGGAAGTCGTATGAAAAGAAGCTCCAGAATCCAGATACCACGGGGATGACATACCTGACTGTGTAGAAGGTGGTGGTCGCGCGGTGCCAGAAGAGCTAGGCACAGAACCAGCAGTACCCGACGAGGAAGAACCTGTAGCAGCAAGCAGACCACGAAGACCACGGATAATGTCCTGATCAGACAGTGCAACAGTAGAAGATCCTGAAGAACCAGCCTGCTTACGAGCATGGTACTGCTGACGTAAGCTGGGATCCCTCCTCCAGCAGCTAGAGACATCGTGGCCAGACTTGCCACAGTAGGCGCAGGGAGGACGAGGAGGTGCTGTCATACCACGAGGCTGCTGAGGCTGACTCTGGCCCTAGACCGGAGGAGTAGAGAGTATCGGCGATACTGGAGACCGCAACGAAGCAGACGGTACAAGAGAACCACGAGCAGACGGCACAGGAGGACCACGAGCAGCAAGTACAGAGGGAACCTCAAGAAGACCAGCACCACGAAGACGAGTCTCCTCAGCACGAAGCTCAGACAGTACCTTAGAGAGCGGTACACGACCACGGGCAAGCAGCTGGGCACGACGCGGCTCAAACTCCTTGCGGAGCCGCGACAAGAACTCAAATACACGCTGAAACTCCAGATCCGCGCGCACAGTCAGACAACAGGGACAGGTGGCACACACAGCTGTACGAAGAGAATCAAGCTGACGCCAAATAGCAGCACTCTGAGTATAGAACTCATCAATAGTGGAATCACCCTGCTGAAGAGCATGCTCCTGGCGAACCACAGACAGGTAAAGAGCATCCCCAGACGGCTGATAGCGTTGACGAAGAAAAGCCCACTGAGCAGCAGCAGTGGGAAGACCCATGAACTCAGCAGCATACTGAGGCAGAACACTGGAAGTGGGAACAACAACAGCACGAGCATCATCATCTATCCATTGAGTGTAGTCACTCAGATCTAGCCGGTACGTCGCAACAGCAGTAGAATGCTCCTGGACCTTCCGGTCATACTCAGCCAGAGCAGTATCATCAACACTCTTGGTTGCATCCTTGACCTCCTGAGTAGCATCGGGGGCAAGGGCAACGGGCGTCGGTGCAATAGGCGTCGTAGGAGCAGTGGGGCGCCGCGGACAGGGGACCTCGCCAGAAAGCACACCCCAAAGACGAAGACCGCACATGTGGACGCGCAAAAGGCAGCGAAATCAGGGTAATTCGCGCCATCAAAAATCACCGGGCAGCGAAGAATCGCAAGATAGCCCGACGAGGAGGACATAGCTCTTTTTTACGGGACGAAACAGATCACGCACGCGACGGGAGGTCGCACGCGAAGATGGACGGGGGCGGACGGCCGGGTGGCGGCGGCCGGGAGGCGGTAGCCGGGGCGGCGGCCGAGGCGGGCGCCGGCCAGCAGCGGGACGGGAAAGGCGGGCCGGGCGGCGACGGCCGGAGGCGGCGGCCGGCGACGGACGGGGGCAGGACGGGCGGCGGCCGGAGGGCGAGCGGCCGGGGCGGGCCGGCAGCGGGAGGGAGAGGCGGCGGCGGCGACCGGCGCGGCGGTACGAGACCGGGGCGGGCGGCTGCGAGGAGAGGAGCTAACCTACAGCTCTGATACCATGTTAGGGTAATAGACTTGTTGTATTACAAGGGGGCCAAAGGCCACAATATATAGTACATGTACAGGTGCAAATATGCAGGAAGCCCCCTAAGATATGGGAAAACTACAATATATAAATATATACATCTAACAACAATAACCCCGAAAAGATGAGATCATCCATCCTTGTGAGGCTACTCTTCTTGCTTTTGTTCTTAAGATACTCCTTAACCTTCTTGGTTTTGTCACACGTATCCTTCCCTGACAGGAAGCGCACAATCTTGTCGCTAGATGCAGAAATAGTGACCACCAAGCTGTTGAGAAGGTCGCATAAATCTTTTGCAAAGAAAACCTTATAGTCAACGAAGGCAAGCGACTGACTCAACTCTAGGATGGTGGCATGAAGACACCGCCGAGGGGGCAAGCGAGACCACCGCCAAATTGAACATCATGAATCTGCAACCCACCTTAACAGAAAAGGACCCACCTCGATAGAAAATATCTGCAGCCTCCTGCAATTCCACGAATGAACATGGGTTTCTAGTTATCTTTTACTAGTCAAAATCCTTAAAAATATAATTGATAAAGTTAAATGGAGTAAAGTTAGACGAACAATAATACCACTCATGCATGCATGTCATTGCCAGAAAATCATTTCTAAAAGACATAAACAAGTACATATTGACAAATATGTCTGAAACAAAACACCCTTGTAACTACTGGGTTGCTTCAAAACTAGGTGAACAGGTGATGAACATACATGCACGCAAATAATTCTATTATAGTACACATATGCGGGGCACAGTTGACTTCGAAGATATTATGAAATTGCCACTTTTGGTCTTACAACATGGCCTAGTCATATGATCCTATCATTGGTTTGAGATCACTGTTCCGCTTGTCGAAAGGATAGAAGAAGCAGATCAGAGAGAAGAGGGGCCCATCATGGATCTGTGGTAGGTCATCTTAGTAATATGCTAACGAACTTATTAGACAACATGTAAATAGCACTGAAGGACTTGTTCAAATTAATGATTCTTCAGCATTAGAAACAAGCTGGTAGCATTTCGGTGGTTGTCATATATTGGTTTACTTTGTAGGTTATGGTATCAAAAAAAATTGTGATTTAGAGGGGTGTGAAACCTTTGCTAATTAACATGGTTTGGATTTGTAACTGAATTTAACATCGTGTTAGCAATCTTGAATACGGCAATAGACCGCAAAAGTCTATCAGGGTCTATATATGGCTCAAGTTTGCTAACGTTAATATGAGTGGAAGCTTCCTTAGCTTGCACCATATATATACTGCAGTCATCGCTCATTAGAACATGTCAAAGTGGTACAAAGTCGTGGCTATATCATTACGGTATTTCCAATTAATTGACAAGTTCAATGTTGTGCCACCTAGCCCATGTCTACAACGTACGTCTATTTTATAAAAGTATAGAAATGAAGTAGAAGTCACGGTGCATATTTTCAAAAATAAATCTAAATGTGCATATGGGTATATATATGTGTTGCCAAAGCTTTTGAAGACTTCAATGCTATGATATGAAGGTCGTCGATCTGCATCCTACGATTTTGTTAAGAATATGGTACTCTATAGGGCTCGGTCTACTGAGAATTAGCTTAGTACTCAATAGAATGATGTTAGCACCTTTTATGGTTGTTTCTTTTATGTTTTATTTTTGCTTTTTCCAATCTTTTTTTAAAAGACAAACAAGTTAAATTGTCTCTCTCTCATATTCGGTAAAATAATATCACGCGATAGGTAGCATTCTCATAATTTGTATTTTTTTAAAAATTCTCGGTTGCAACTCCGTTTGCAACTGAAAAATTATCAGTTGCAAGCACACTTGCAACTGGAGAAAATCTCGTGACAAATCTTAGTTGCAACCACACTTACAACTAGCGAAAGTCTCAATTGCAACCACACTTACAACTGGAGAAAATCTCAGGAAAATCTTAGTTGCAACCACACTTGCAACTGAAGAAAAATATCGGGATAAATTTTAGTTGCAACAGACACTTGCAACTGAAGCAAGTCCCACTTGTGACTGCACTTGCAACTAGAGAAAATCTCGGTTACAGCCACACTAGCAACTCTACTTGCAACTGCAAAAAAAATCTCAGTTGAAACCATACTTACAATTGGAAAATATTTCAGCTACAATACAAAAAATCTCAGTGGCAACCTCACACAACTGGAAAAATCTCTATTGCAACCATAATTGCAACTATAATAAAATAATGATAGAACTACCGTATGTGCTCTCTGTAATAACCAGATCAACGGTAGGCCTCGGGGTTCGCGGTTTACTGGTCAGACCAGTGGTTCAACTACTGGTATCTAAAAGGTACAAAAAACAAGACAAATTTTATAGCTAGCCTACATTAGTACAAAAACAGTTAGTATCCAGTTCTTACACCAAGCGATATTGGATGAGTTGGTTAGTTTGTGTTGTCTGCTATGCAACTTGCGTCAGACGCAGGGTTTGAATGCCGCCGGCGCGTATTTAGTAGCTTTTTTGCAGCACCAAAAAAGGTGCACGAATCTCTGTGTAGTATCTAACGGTTATGTAAAATCTACTGAGCTCTAAGCTTTTCGTTAGTATACTGAGAACTGGAGGATGACATAATATCCCTGTAATTTTGTGTTGCCTACTTTGGGCATCCACATATCTAGACGTGGAGTTGATTTCCTAGATCCGTTTGTGTTTTCCTTTTTCTTTTGCAGGTTTATTTCGTATTACCGGCTGTCAATCGGTTGCCTCTTTATTTCTCCCACATCGTTTCCGGTTATTGTGGGTCCTTCCGTTTCTTAGATGGTTGCTGCCTTCCAGTTACCGGTTATTTCGGTCAAAGCGGTGGCCAAATTTCCACCATCGAGAGTAGATCTGCTGCATTGGTTTCCACAAAACGTGAACGAAGTGGTTACTTCGCCCCCGAGCCTCTCTCAACCTCTCCGTCGTCATCCTCACAGGGGGCAACCGCTCTTCTCCTACCTCCTGGCCGCCGTTCTGCTTATCAACGTAGATTGCCGAATGGCATGCCTCCAATCTGGTTTTCGACCACGACGGTTGTTGTGCCTCCTTTTCCTCCGCCGTCAGCCATCTCTCTGTTGGGTGTAGGATGGCGGCCGGTGACGACCGCAACGCCAGTTCTGCCTCCTTTTCGTCCGTCCTCTACCCATGATTCTCCTAGCGTCTACCACCGTCGATCTGGTTCCCCACATCGGGGACGATTTGTTGGCCCTGCGTGCCTGCCCGGCCTCTCCACTCCATGTTGTACTCCGGATTTAAGTGGAGAAGAGGAGGGCTACTGGATTGGAGGGGTGCCCGTGCCTCACCGCCTTGGTTCCCGTCTCCACCGTTCAGACGAGGTCCTGGTTCCCGTGCCGGAGTCACCATCGACCTTGATTCTATGCTGACTTTTTATATCTCTGTACTGCGTCGGCGTTGCCTCAAGCAGGGGAGAAAGGGGCATGACACAGGTGCACAACCAACCGTACTACAGTCTTGCTGTTGTAGACCTTCAACACGTTTGATGGAATGTCCTACAGGTAGTAAGGTTCAATTTTTTTGGGTTGCTCTTTTCCCTTTTTATTGTTGCAGCTAAATTACTCATCTTCAGTTTGCCATGCACGAGTGTACGCTGCAGCTGGCAATGGTGTGCTTGGTGCAACAGAGTGGTGTTAATATTACCAGCAAATAGGCCTTATGTAAATTGTTCTTCAGGTCTATTTTCAAAGGGAGATCCTATGTACAGAAGGTGAGTTATGAGAAACCATGGTCACTATAAGTTTACAGTATTTGAGTTACATGTGAGGTCCCTAAATTTAACTTTTGGCCATGGTATTTGCAGACTAACATTTACTCAAAAGCATGCTTTTGTTGTACCTTTTCTTCTTTTGTTCAGATTTATTTGATGACCCAATGCTATATACTATGTGCAGATGCTCCTCTCTTGATAAGCGCGGCGTGTTGCCACAACTTATTTACTTCGCTTTCTACACACTATTTTAGCTTCCAATATTGTCAGCAAATAACTGTCACAAATGCTCATCCAGCAATGTTTCCAGCTTCTTAAATTACACGTTGCTCAGAGCGTATGTTTCCCATTCATACAGATTACTTTCAGTACAATATTGTTAAAAAATGATTCTCACATACAAGATAATGTTTACATCTTTGCTTCTCCTAAAATGTGGATTATTTTAGCTCCAAATACTATCAGAACATGATCATCACACTTTCTGATTTAATGATGCTTCCATCTTTCTGGACCACATGTTGTTCAGATACACTTTCAGATATATATGTATTAAGATGACCAGCGCTAATTAAAATCATTCAGTTTTCTTTGTATACATTTCTTCTGGCGAATCTTGGTTGCATTTTTGGTACAGGTAACTTTCAATACCATTTCAGGGTCATGTCTACTTCATACACTTCGTGTACTTCCTTACATACTAAGATTGTCTTTTGTTCACATGTTGTTACTGTTACTGCCGCTTAATAATGCATTTTTGCTAATATTATTCTTCCCTAAAAGTTCTTCATCCGTGTTGATATTCTCTGGTATCAACATTAAATCGCATAAAAATGACCTTCCTTCTTTCACGCAATTATTTGCTTTTCACCTCTGCATTATCTAGGAGGTATATGTTACTGCTGCTTCAAATATGTTCATATCTGTTTGATGCTCTACAAGGTTGAGGAGATACGGCCCTTCAGGGCTGCTTGCTTCTCCAGCTAATGGTTTTTTTTTTTTTGTGGGGAGTATTCTTGATGGAACACTTTATGCTTCCTGCTTATAATGCTTGGAACCAACATTTAATTGATGCTAGCAATATCTATGTGCACATGAATTTATTTACTTTGGATTTCCTCTATCAACATTATCATTTTCGATTATGACTAACCGTTATATTTTGCCTCTTTCAGGTTGGGTTGCCTTCCCTCATTGATTTCTACTTCTCTCTTTTGCCCAGATATTCAGGTCTATTTAAAGAGACCGATACCAGAAATCTATGTATTTTCAATACATTTGGTAGACACGTGTGGCAATGAATGAGGCCATAGAGCATTTTCACAGCATCTTCAGGGTGAAGCTTTGTTCCCGTGTTGTGTTCTTCCATTTACCCCGATAAGCATTGCAAGCAACATTCTATGAACAAGTTATGTGGGCTGGAGCTCCTGTGTGCACACAACAATAGCTTTTTTGTTCTCTTCATATTGGTTGCCACATCCACTTATCTGCTTAGGAAATGCATGAACCTGAGCAGTGACGTGATAGGGTAAGTTAGCCTATAGAAACTATAATTCAGCACGTGAATTCTCAGTAGCTAATTAGGTGTATTCTTCTACATGGATTTAGATCTTGGAAAGGTGCTCATGAAAGCAAATGTTCAGAGTAAATTTCGTTTGCGGGTTTACCAAGAAAAAACTACAGCGATTAATCATAAGGCATACTCCCTCCGTTCTTCTTTAATCGACGCAGAGTGGCGCACTTCTGAGAAGCAAACAGGTATGTACGGGCGTCGATTAAAACGGTACAGAGGTAGTACTTTTGATCCTAGAACAGGAAGCGTATTTAGGATATAACTCACCAGTTTGTTCATAATTGCCTCTAGAAGGACTATTAGCTAATCAGAATTGTACGTATTGTACTTAAAGTTCAGTGTTGTTGATGCTAAATCGATCAGATGAACTGACGAAGTAATTGCATATCATCCGTTTTACGATTTGGAGCCCTAAAAATCTATTGAAGGAATTTATATGGAAAGAAGAAAACGTTTCTGCATTTAGGGCTATGTGTTTCTCCTCTTCTCTTCCATTGAGTTTGTTGACCATATGAATGAGGTCCACATGATACACATTCGGGATATGGATGCAGTACCCATGAAGTACTCTCAGATTACGAAGGAGTGATTTGAAAGGTGAGTTTTTTCTCCGTTCTGCTTCGATTGGTGTGGATAGACAGATTCGTACAAACATAAGTTCAGATCATCATTGCCAACTGTAGTAATTTTTCTCTAGAATGATGTAATTGCTAGACTTGATCTACTTCTAATTTCGTTGAATTCAGTTCTTACAGTTCGCCTACTTTTTAACCATGACTGCAAACCTAGATTTCTAACGAAAAAAATACTGTTTGTGTACCGACCAGCGAGCAGGTATGGACGAGTCAAGTAGGAAAGTGTCAGTGAGTCAAGGAAATTTTTCTGACCAACAGTCTGATTTTTTTTTAGCATAGAATAAGTGAGTAATTCTGCATCTTGAAGAATGAGATAGGACGCTCACCCCTATCCTTTATGCTTACTTTTTATCTACAATTTTTTCCACTGTAACGATTCTTCTCTCTACAGATTCAAAATTCTCCAGATTTTGGGGACTGTAAATTCCCTATGTTCAGAGGACAATAGTAGGAAAATTATGTTGTTTGGTCACAAAATATGTCATGCAGTGCAAGTTCCTGCATAATGTGTTCAGCAAGATGGTCTATGTGGTACATGTGGCCCATTCTGAGGGGTATTTAGTGGGACTTAATTGTGTTTCTCTTATAGATATTGGCATGACCGGTGCAGGTATGATTAGTATCTATGTCCCACGTACGACTTTGTTTCTACTATTTGGATCAAAACATTCGACTGATGTGCATTCTCTAATTCTGTCTACATGTTATAATATGCACAGATACATTGTGTGTATGCTCAGAAAGGGCAGGCTTCGATGAGCTAAAGCCAAACTAGGGGACATCTAAGGGGAAGAAAAAGATGCACCTGATGGAGATGGTGACCTGGTATAGCAGCACCGCAGTTACGTTGGAAGCCGTCATCGACATCTTCAGCCTAGAATGTCACCTCGCCACCGGCGTTGCTAGCGACCCAGTTGCTGCAGCCTTGCAGGTGGATCACGGAGCAGGGCGAGCGACCGCGCCCTTGTGACCCACACGCTCTTGCCCGAAGGCCGAAGCTGGGTCGACTCCTACTTTAAGCCATCTCCACACCGATGCGGCGTTTGTACCCGTGTTCTAATGGCAGCATGAACCACCTCAACCAGCACAGTAGATGTCTCGGCGCGCTGCCTTCGGTTGCTTGCATCAACAGAACTGGCACATACCAGCGTCGAGACCATCATATGGGGAACCACCACCGGTGAACAGCGGCAATGCCATCATTCATGGACTGTTCGGTCTTCGATTCACCATGTGCAGAGCAGGAGTAGAGTGCAACCGGTGGTGATTGTTGATTTGGTTGGGTGAGAGGACGAGAAACCACTCGGCAACATCGATTTCTGGAGGAGATGGTGAATAATCAGCAAGATGCTGACAATGGAGGAAGTGAAGAAAAAGGGGATCGGAGGAGAAAGCAAGACGGTCTACAAAGGCATGGACGCTGGAGAGATAAGCATCAGCCACTGCAGTACGCGTGTGGTCAGTTATCTAAGATGGGCCCAACATTGTATTTCTTTAGTACTACATACAATGAGATAGGTCCTACCTAGATGTGTGCATCGGTATGTGGAGAGAAACAATAATCCATACACTACGGAACAATGAATTGACTGAGACACACCGTTACTTAATTGTTATATTTGTTAGTTGTTGCAAGGAATATATTGCATCCACATCCTCCTCCTCACACATGCATACTTTATTCGTATTTTTGTAATTCGTGGCTAACCAAGCTCAGTCCCAAACTTTTCTTTACTTCACCGACACAAGATTCTTGCAGCTATATATGAATGTTTCCAGGCTTGAGGTGTCTATAGTGACAGTCAAGCAAGGAGACGAGGGAGGCTACGAGCCAGTCCCAAGAGATACGTTTTCTTGCGAAGTAGTAGATCAATCGATGTCAGTATCCATCTACCAAGTCTTTTTGTTTCGCTGACACACTTTTTTATCATTTTATAACTAGGGGTTGTACTAGCTTGACATCCATACCCAGAGAAGAGAGGGCCAATGAAGCATCATAGTCTGCATTGAAAGGTGCGTTTAGCGGTGAAGACCATGCTATTCGACAGGACAGCTGTCGAAAAATACTTCTTTTGTTGTCGTTTTCATCACAGACGGTGAATATTACTTTTCCACCCTTGCTGATATCATTGCACACAGCGAGAGACACATACACATTTGCTTGCGCGCAAAACTACTGAAACCAAGATAATACCTCCTCTACTTTGGTCAGTCTCAGCCATCAACCTCACTATACACCGTACTACCCCTCCACTTTAGCCAATTGATAAATATAGAAACGCTGGATCTGAGGCTCTTTCACTGACATCCACCTTCAGCGCAATGGAATGCAGCATCACCCAAATAATTCAGCTGAAAATAAAGGGCATGCCAGTGCCATGCAACCTACCAGAGGATACCAGGCACACTCAACATCAAAGCAACTCCTAGCATACCTAACTGATCTGACTGAAATATCCAGCGACCCCAACCATGAACGCCCACTGTTTGAGGTTTCGGTGATAGTCGAGCAAGAAGCCGTTTAGAATGCAACAAGAAGAGAACCATCTTTCCAGAAATACTACCGCAACTGTTTTACCCTCCCATGTAAAAGGTACCTCCTCTCATGTATCACACTTTATTGTACTTGCTCCTATGTGCAACTTCGCCTCGCACATAAATCTTTTGTAAACAAATCAATTCCTCTGTGATATAAATAAATCTGCCGCAAGCAACAGTCTCTTCTTTCTTAAACTTATTTATGCTTTATCTTCATATCACCATCAGCGTTCCTCTTGAAACGATAAAAGCCATCAACAATAAAATCTCCCGCACCGCCCTCCCCCTAAGACACACGGGGCGCGGCGTGCGCCGCGCCGCACACTTCCTAGTATCTTATATACACCACCGTTGGCTCCCTTGTATGAGCCATTGACGGGGCTTTTCCCATCACACTATAAACACATAACCGAGCTCCCCAAGCCAGGGCATCGTTTCCTCCAACAGCCACAGCTCTCGCGGCACCCTTTTCTCACAAAGTGCCCCTTGGACATGCCCTCGGACCACGCCCCTGCCCCGGACGGCCATGAGCAATATGTCATCGTCATCATCGGACAACGTAACAATGAATTTTTGAAGAAAAACACTTCAAGCTCGTCTGTCGTCATCTACAAAGCAAAACAATGGAAAACCAATCATCACCAAAGTTATCGGATAGAGTTTGCGATATGATTTTACCTAAGGCTGGTGCCAATGGGGGCGGTATCGCCCGACGCGGGGCGGGAGGCGGGCGGGAGAGGGGCGGGAGGACAGCGCGGGGCGGTGGCGCCGGGCGGTATCGCCCGCTCCCGCCCGGCTACCGCCCGCGCTGGGGGTGATAGGGGGGCGGGAGCGAGGCGAGAGGCGGGGCGGCGCGCTGGCAGAGGGGGGTGAGAAGCGGGGCGAGAGGGAAGGGCTGAGGTGGCGCGTTCTGATTGGTCGTTGGGGTAGCCGTTGCTTGTTCAAAAAATCCGAAGAAAAAAACCCCAAAAATTCATCCCCACCCCCTATAAATACCCCCATATGGTTTCACTCATTCCACACCTCACTTCATCTCCTCCACTCTCCATTTTAACTCCTCTCAACGCCATGTCTTTGTCTAGCAGCAGTTCGAGCGACAAAATAGAGGGTGATCTGATCGATGCATTCCAGGCGGAGTATGAGGAGGAGATGCTGAACGAGGAGGAGGAGGAGCCAAGACGGCCGCGACGCCGCCGAGAGTTCATCAGACGTGATCGTCTGGGTGCAAGCGATCGGCTCTTCGAGGACTACTTCGCCGACGACTGCAATTATCCTCCGAGCTTCTTTCGGCGAAGGTATCGGATGAGGCGATCCCTTTTTCTACGCATTGTGGATAGATTGGGTGAATACTCTCCGTATTTCACCCAAAGAGTTGATGCTCTCAACCGTCCTGGTCATTCTCCCCTACAAAAGTGTACTCGCGGCTTTGCGTCCGTTAGCTTATGGAGCCTCTGCAGAATACGATAGATGAGTGGCTTAAAGTTAGCTAGACAAACTACATCAGATTGTCTAGATAGATTCCGTGAAGGCATCATTGTCCGTTACGGGAGACGTTCCGCCGTCGACCTACTCGTCGAGGATACTCGCGTCGTTAGCGAAAGCCGAGGAGCGTGGCTTTCCGGGCATGTTAGGGAGCATCGATTGCATGCATTGGCAATGGAGGAACTGCCCAGTGGCTTATGCTGGTCAATTCACAAGGGGAGACATCAAACACCCTACCATAATCTTAGAAGTCGTTGCGTCGTATGATCGTTGGATCTGGCATGCCTTTTTTGGAGTGGCCGGGTCCAACAACGACCTCAATGTACTCAACCAGTCGCCGTTGTTCACCGATGTGCTTAGGGGAGAAGCACCCGTAGTGAACTTCACGGTGAATGGACACGAGTACAACTATGGTTACTACCTTGCCGACGGCATCTACCCCTCCTGGCCGGTGTTCATGAAAGGTGTTACTCTTCCACAAAGTGAAAAGCAGCGAGTGTTCACTGCTGCTCAATCAGCTTGGCGCAAAGATGTCGAGTGTGCCTTTAGAGTGCTGAAGGCTAGGTTCAGCATTCTAGAAGTTCCGGGACGTCCTACTCGAGGCGTACTCTTGGGTTGATCATGCGTGCATGTGTCATTCTGCACAACATGATCATCGACGATGAGCGTGGTACAAATTTGGAGAACATCTATGAGACCGTTGATTCCAATGTTGGCCCTGCAATACACAACCATGCACCACCAAGCCTAGCAGCCAGGATTCAGATGGACAACGAAATGAGGGACTCACCGATGTATACACAGCTCCAGCATGATTTGATTGAGCATGTGTGGGCTAATGCCTAGATTATGTAATTTTTTCAAATTTTTATGTAATTTTTCAAATTTTTATGTAATTTTTTTATGATGTAATCGGTAACAACTTTAGTTCAATAAAATAATTTCCTTGCATTATTTTTAATGTTGTAATCTGAAAAAGAAATGCTCATGTCGAGGAGAGAGAAAAGCTGATGTGGAGGAGAGAGAAGTGAGAGCTGGCACTATAGCCCGTGCATTGGCACCGTGAGGTGAGAATGAGGTGAGAGTGGGATGAGAGTGAGGGAAAAAAGCTGACGTGGCGGGTGAGAGTGGTGTGGTGCATTAGCACCAGCCTAAAAATGTTGCTCAAACAAAAGGACGAAGATGTGGGCGGAGCTCGAGGAACTGAAAGGCCTCGGAAAGTGCTGGGGAGGTTGAGGTCGAGGAGTTGGAGCTTGCGGCGGTCGAAAATCCTTGGTAGGGGCGACAAGAGGTGGAGCTTTACTCCCCGGGCCAGAGCTCCTACCTCCTACGCGGCTGCAAAATGGGGGAACTATGGCTTTCCGGCATTGGCGAGGGGCTAACTAGTCATATCCCAGGGAGAGAAAGAATTTATGTATTTGTGTGCATGAACACTACACTGGTGTTTCTTCTAGAATTAATACCCTTGTTCTACATTAGTGAGGCAGGATTTCAGATGATGAGCCATCTTCTGTTATTCACGTTAAGCAGAGAATGTGAACTTCATTGTGTATGCAGCAGAAAACGGATCCTGTTTGCGATTCAATTCATGTTGTTCCTTGCATCTCAAACAAATCACTTATGAAATTATGATACTCCCTCCATCCAATGGAATGTCTTAATACATGTTCTGTTCATATCTGAGTGCTTTTCATGAACCTAAGTAAAGCTGTAGCCAGAAGAGCTCTATCCATATCGTCAATTTTTTGAGGCAAAGCAACAGCCATGGAGCCTGCTAGTGCTGCTAGTTTGGTCTAACTAAGAGCATCCCACACCTTCACACGACACCCAGGATCATGACAACGCATCCACCAATGGCGTCCAATTCTGGAGTGTAACTGGTAGGATCACCTCACAGATCTTCAGTTTCTTCATCCTCTTGGCAGCCCGTCACTATTGCAAGAGAGAACTATTGAAAACATACACATTCCTCATGTCGCGCAAGGGTCATAAGAACAAGACTAGTGTGGCGTTCTGTCGCATGATCAATTACAACAATAACAACAACGACAAAAAGGGGGAACGGAACCGTCCATTATCGACATGGAAACAAACCTAGGTCGGTTCCACTACAAGTACCCCAAAACTGAACAGAGATCATCTAGCTAGTTAGCTCGACACCATGATCTGATCGCACGCCTGGAGGGCCTGCTTCGCGTAGTACCTCACGTCCACGTCAGGGTCCTCGCTGAGCTCCACAAGGCAGGGCTTCAAAGTCTTCTCAGCCAAGGACTGATCGAGGATCGGTACAAGCGACTGCAGGACCTTGGCCACGTTAAACTTGATGTTGGGCACCCTGGAAGTTCAAAGATACATGTCAGTGTCTCGGCAAAGAAGCCTTGGAGATATGAGTTTATCACTACTATGGTATTTATCAGTCACCTGTCCTTTGAGGAATTAACAACGACGGGGAGCAGCGTTTGGCATGTTATCTCTGGGCCCATGACAGGGGCTAGCAATGAGATGGCTTGCAGAATGGTCATGCGGTACAGGTAATGCGGGTTGTTTATCTTCTCCAGCACCTACACAACGGAATGTGTGAGTTTTTGAGACTGGTAGCAGAAATTACATGCCATCACGGCAAGGAGAATGTGTACATGCTACTACGGTAGACAATGGTACAAAAGGGTCCAACCTGAGGAATTATATGCTGCATTGCCCACTCAGGACCAAACTCCTCCGCCAGGCGCTTCAAGTTGTTCGCAGCAGCTTCTCTAATAGAGTACACCTGAAATTCAAACTCTGGTTAACAAGCTTTGCATAAATAGCAGCAGCTTTTTTGTAAGAATTTTGGAAATCCTCTTGAGAGATGCAAGCTCTGTCACTAAACTATACATCAGATTTGCGCAGTACATTCCATTACAGTTCTTGCAATCAAAGAGGCACATACTTATATAAGATGGGCACAGATATATAAAAAACAACGCAAATATTTTTATGACATAAGGTAATCATGAAAAGGCAATGCTGATGCGACTTTTCTAGTTGTTCTGAATTGTCATGGTAAAATTGAACTGGTAAAATAAATGTGAGGCAAACAAGACAGTAGCAGCTTTATAAAGTCCAAACCTCAGCTCTAGTGAACACTTAGCTGCCAACTTTCTAGGCATAATGCTATTTGAATAGAACAGTGGCAACATTTTGTTCATAATGCAACTAGAGAAAACATGCAAGACAACTAAACATAGGGGTCAGGTTGCACTGCTGGTAAATAAGATGAACATGAAAGTGCTAATTATCAGAGCTCTTATATAAACTTCAAGGCTGAAAGAATATCTTTGAGATGTGATACGCCAAAGTCACACGAATACCACATACCTTATCCTCCAACCATTGCATGCAAAGTGCTCCTAGCTTGTCATCAAAAAATCCAACACCTAACTGCCTGGCCAACAGAGGGATGTACTCAATTATTGCAAGCCGGACCCTCCAGTGCCTATCCTCTGCTAGTTCTACAATGGCCGGCAATAAAGATTGTGACAGCAAGTCAATGCCAATGACCTGAAAGATTGCAATGGTGTCAGTTAATGTAGAAAAAACACATGCCACAGGAGAATAAACGTTGAAGGGAATAGCTGCTAGCCTGCCACTCCCTCCAGAAAATTACACTTCATCTGAGATACAGGTAAAACAGATTGCATTACACATCTTTGTTATGCCGCTAATTACCTTCAGAGAATATTATCTTAACTTTAGGACATATTAATAAATGATGCTGGATACAGAGAGACGGAGGCTATCACGAAATGGTAGAAACAGAATAACATGTATTTTAAGAATTGAGGGCGTACGTAATGGCCAAGTGGGCAAACACTGACCTATCCAACCCAATTAGTTCCATTTTTGCACAAGGCCCTCATACTTGTGGTAAATCAAAATGAGAATTCATCCTACTTAAACTTGTGGTAAAGCAAAAAAAAAAAGTAAAGCCTATGAAAGAACTTTGAAAGACAGTTAACATATGATTGAGGACTTCAAAGAGAAGGCAAACTAACTCTAACAACAAACAATTGCACCAACCTGATTCACTTCATCAAGTTTGCTGATTATGTTGAGTCGAACATCAGGAAATTCATCCTTGAGCAAAGAAAGAAAAATAGGAAGAAGTTGCTCAATGGTTGCATCCTGCAGGAAGCCAGAAATGAGGCTGATAAGATTACCGAGGGTGCTGAGTTGCTGATAGTAAATGTATGAACAGCAGGAGCTAGTAAACAACTAACTGCAGTATCATACAGGTAAACAAAATATTAAATTGTACTTGTGTTGATAGACAAGGTTAGGAAACATAGTTGCATCCTGGCCCAACATATCAACTGAAAATATCTAGCTGGCAAATAGACCATGCTATGGAACACAAACAGAAATCAATTAAAAACATCCGAATTTCGCACAGATACCTCTCAGCCCGTTTTCAAGTTTCACTTAAGTTTCAGCATAAATTATGAATACCAACATTTTTTTTTGACAAAGTAATGGTGGACCTCCAGGTACAGTGACAATTATATGGTAATGGGAACATATATTTTATGAACTAGTCATAGAAATAATCATAGGACTGAAGCTCTTCAAACAACGATACAGACATTCATTCATATAGGTAAAAGCAATTCAATAAAAAAACATGGTTGCATCATTGCTTGCACCTTCCCCAAAACAGGGGCCATTCCCATAATGACTGAAGCCAAAGCTGAGCGAACATGCTGAGACGAATCTGATGATAAATCCTGCAAATGCAATTTCTCACAAGTTAGTTTGTTGATAAAACAGTAGCGAAAAACAGATGATGTTCAGTTACTCCGATGCCCCCACCTTAACACATGGTAGGATGTGCTGAATTGCAACTTGCGGGCTTAATATCCTGCAGAACTTAGTAACTTTTCCAGCAGCTGCGATCCGTACTTCAGCCTCATTATCACGAAGAAGGCGAACATATGCAGGCACCAGGTCCGCTCTATAAACAAATATACAAATGCATGAATCAATCAGGCTCAAGTTTATGTATTATGTGTACATAACAACCTAGGCTACGTATGTCTGAGTACCCATTACGGGTATGAAAAGGCCAAGTATGCTACAGCCAAAGAAAGAGAGCGCTAACCTTGTAGGCTCAGGGCCAGCAGCCTCGCAGAGTTCGTACAATTGATTGGCAACCATATAACGGACACGCCAAGATTTATCCTATCAAAGGAATTATGAGAAAAACATATAAGTAGTAGCACAACCGTAATTCACAACAACTATAGTAAGTCAGAGAAATTTTGAGTAGCATGAACCTTAGCAATCATAAAAGTATATATCCCAATAACCTATCAAGACCTATCACAATTGAAGTAATGTACCTGGGAGAAATTGACAATGACCGGAAGTATATGTGCAACACAATCTTGGGGTTCCAACAATTTCCCTAGGGCGGCACAGCCTTCAACTGCCAACAAACGTACTGAATCTTGATCTGCAAATGAAGGGCAGTAACATTCTTAGAGCAATGTTCATAATGAGCAAAATGTGCATATGACAATATGCAAACTATGTTTCAATTAATCAAGTTTTATATAAAATGCTGCACAATAAAAGTCAGAATCCATTTTTAAGGCTTATTTATTGACCTTTTGTACATTCAAGCATAAAAGAATGGCATCTGAGCTTTAAGAGTTTATGTTGACATTTGAAGCATAGAGAAATTGTTACCATGGTCACAGTGAACAAGATAATATAATAACATGAACTTGTGTAACGAAAGTGAATATACAGAAAAAATTATCTCGGAGCAAAATGGAAGGATATAAGCTACAATCCTGGCATACAGGACTACTATGATCCTGCTTAAAATCGTAAACAATGAAAAGGCAAAATTTAAGGACTTGAAATATAAGATACCAAATTAGTACTGATAGACAAACTACTTTATGGTACGCTGAAAAAATATGCCAAATTAGTAACTGTAATGAATCTACGATAAGCCACATGCAAGCACTAAGAAGCAAGATACTTGTTTATTTCGTACTAGATCTAAGGCATCTCTCATACAAACTGCAAGCCAACATGTAAGTGGGCAGAACATTCCAACAATTACAACCGTCATACTTAGTTCAACCAATAGAAAATGGATAGCATCTAAATTGGTTGATTGCGAAGTCCCCTAAAACGGCTATAACTACTGATGAGTTTTGATGTATCAGAACAAGCAATTGAAAATCCAAACCAACAGTAGCAAAGCATCTCAATGACAAAATACATTAGGAAGGGACCACAACAAAATAATGACTTTCTGATATTGAATTCAGCAATTCTAGTAAAAAATATTCCAGTTTTGAGCCTTTACTGAATAGATTTACAGATATTAAATAATACATACCATCTTGGGTTAAATTATCAAATATCGAGACGATTTCCTTCTTTAAATGGCTCTGTTCAACTGTTGCAGCAAACTTCCCAAGATTTGATGCTGCTGCCCTTCTGACCATAGGCATGTCATCTTGGCATAAATGGCCATAAACGATTCTCAGCTCTGATTTCAACTGGTCGGCGGCACTTGGATAGGCTATATGGAAAAGACCACAGGATGATACTCTAGCCGTAAACCACTCACCAGATGCTAGCCTCTGAAATGAGTAAAGACTAGTAAATTGGACAGATGCTAGCCTCTGAGGCTGAGGAGCAGCAGCCACAATAAGAAACAAGATACTAACTATTGGCAGCATTCTTGACATTTTTTTCAAACAACCAAGAGAGTATTTCAGTATTTACCGTCACCACTGGAACGAAATAGTCAACGACGTCCTTCTCCTTCATCTGCGCACCGATACGGCACAGCGACTCGACCGCTTTGTCCCGGACACAAGTTTCCTCCACCGTAGCCAACGTTTCCAACGGTGGGAGCAGAACATGAGCATGCTCTACACCCCCGACATAAGGAACGAACACGCCCAACTCTTCAGCCATCGCCTGAAGCACCTCGTCCTCGTCATCGTTGTTCTCGCTGAGGAAAGGGATCAGCTCCTTCCTGGTCCTTTCCTCCCCGAGCGCCCTCGCGATCGTGGAGAGCTTCCTGATGGAGTTCAGACGCAGCGGGATCTCCTCATTCTTGAGCTCGTCTATCAGCACCGCGATCGGATACAGCGACTGGTCCACCGTAGCCATCGGGCTTATCACAGATTTCTACAGCTGCACAATAAGACACAACATTAGGACAATGTGATGGTTACATACTGCGCTGGTGCGGAGAAAGATAGAGAGAGGACCCTTTAGTGAAACATTGAAGGCACAATGAAACCAGATTTCCCCAAATCTTCAGATGCTAGATATAATGTACCAGACTATTAGGTCGGTTTTGAAATAGGCGCCAATACACACATTTTATAACCGTTAGTTTCACAGTGATATGTTGACGCACATAAAAATTTGTGAAGAAACATCATGTCTGGTGAGGATTTGAGAAATATGTTGTGTGACTGCAAATATTCTCACGCATATGGTCAATACATCTATCTGAAAATGGACGCTGAAATGCATCTGGTCCAATTTTCCTGGTGAAGATAAAATGTAGAGACCATTTCGTGCTGGACATGATCATCAAAGAGAACGAGATCGTAGACCCATAGCAGACATTTGATGCACATAACTTAAGAAAGCGACGCTAATCTATTCCATTAGTCTAGAATATGCTCCAATCAGATCCAAATAGACGAGATGGTTAACAATTCCCATCCTGTGAATAACACTCTCAAAGGCATTCGAGAACCTCTGCCCCGTTCGGTCTCAATCGTTTGTGATTTTTTTTTCAGCTTCCTTGGTGCAGATAACAAGAGAAGGAACTCACGGCCGCGCACCGTCCGCGAGTGATTCGTCGAGATTAATTAACAGTAGCAAACCGATAGGACCGAAGCAGGCACAGCGGGACGATCCCGGGCCGGCAGCACGGCAGAAACGTATCACGATCCCCAACACCTGCCCCGCGGGTAATCCCTATCCCGGAGCGAATCAACCCAAACCCGCGATGGAATCCCCCAGACGGGCGGGAGCAGGCGCGGATCTGGGCGGGGAGACACGGATACGTACATAAAAAAGAAGTAATGCGGAGGGGAGCAGAGGGAGGGGCGTAACCTGATGGGGTCAGATCGGGCTTCGTCGTCGTCGGCGGCGGCGGCAGAGGTGTGGGGGAGGTCGCCGGTGAATTGGGTCGGGGAGCGAGAGAGAGAGAGACGCGGAGAGGGGATCCAGAGGAGGAGGACGAACAAGGCAAGGCACCACCTTGGAGGTTCCGTGCTGGGCTGGGCCGGTAACCATGTTGGTTGGGCCGCGCTGGACCGGGAAAATAGACAGCCTCCTTAAAATAATTGGCCAACTTTTTCAAACAAAATTTTTTGAAAGGCGTCACCTCTTCTTTTGCATGTTTTATGGGACTATAAATAACTTCTCATCGCCCGCCATTCTATAGTTAGGGTTAGCTTTTGTCTGCTGTGGTTCATCCATATGCTGGTGGGAGCGGCGTCCGGGCGAATAAATCCGCCTCAACTCTACTCTCACACCGGCAACGACCTTCACGGCGACATCTCGGAGTTGATGGCAACATGTGCTTGTTGATTCTTCAGATCGGGAGCTTAGTCTTCTCGTTGTTCTTCAGATCTGGCAAAATCTGTTTCTCGATGTGTCGTTGGCGTTCGTCGTTGTCCACGACGACGCTGGGGATTATGGCGAGGTGGATGCTCTGGAGCGAGTATATTGGTCCGGAGGTGGTGCATCTGTGGTTCTTCCCCGACTTCATCAACGTGCCATAGCGACATATGCCTCACTGGTTGCCAGCGGGCTTGTTCATTCACTCACAAATTAAGCATCATTGGTGATGGTGCTTCTTCGGATCTAGCAATGGTGGAGGTTCAGCGTCTCCTCAAATGTCTGCCTAGGCGGCGTTGGACTTTGGTAAAAAAAAGGTGGCCGCTAGTTTCAGCGAGTGCATGAAAACCCTAAGGATAGTTCTGTATTTTTGTATCTTTTAGGGTTCTATCTGCAAAGTTTCCAACAAATATGTTTTCTCCTGCTCCGTTTTTCGGATTCCGTATTTGTTGGTTCTTGTAACTTGATTTCTATTAATAAAATGAGTACATGGTTACTCTCCAAAAAAAGAGCAAACGTTTTATCCCTATCCTCATCATACGGCCACAACAGCGCCTCACACACAGCACAAGATTTTTTTTTCATGTGGCTCCAAGCCCGCCAACGATCCCTATCTTTCTCTGTCTCTTCTTCCAGAGGCTTCAGCCAGATGGGTGCTTCTTCTTCTCGGCACTCTGGGAACAAACAGTTGCCTGTAGCATTGACACGCAACGGACGAGCAACAGCCATGGAGCCTGCTGCAATTAGCCTCGTCTCCCTGAGAGCATCGTCCACCGCCGCCACTGCGAACCACGGCTTCTCGTGGCGCCGGCAGCTAGGGCCGTCCAGGATGAGCAGGACGCATCCGGCCATGGCGTCACCCAAACCTGGAGCGAGATTGGTATGACAATCTCACCAAACGTACTACATATTATGCCTCCTGTTTCTTCTTCCCATTCTTGGCAGGAGGTGTCGACTGGCTATTTTAGTACGAGCGCCAGGTCTCAAATCTGGAGTGACACACATGTTGCTTATTTGGGTGTGCATGCAGGTGTCTGCCGCTGCAGGCTGCAAGGAGTGCAGAGGGAAGGGCGCGGTGGAATGTGAAGGGTGCAAGGTATGAATGAGACCAGAATGTCAAGTTTCTTCTCAAGGCCATATCGCCGTATCTGCATACTAACTGACTGACTGGGTCATCGGTCGCAGGGGACCGGCAAGAACAAGAAGAACGGCAACATCTTCGAGAGATGGAAGTAGGTTTCATCATCATCAACAAAGATACATGTCATCTACTGCACATATAATGTGTGGCAGTGCTAGTGTGAACAACTAACTGATGGCATTATGGCTCCTGCAGGTGCTTCGACTGCCAGGGGTTCGGGATGCGGAAATGCCCCAGCTGCGGCAAGAAAGGCCTCACGCCCGAGCAGAGAGGAGAGAGGTAGATAGTATACTCCAAGGATGCATGTATCCTTCAATGCCAATGGCATATAAAATACACTATTATATGCTCTGCAGTAATCATATACCACTCTGAACCAAGGCGAATGCCGCACTTGGTACTTGTATAGAGACTGGCATTGAACAATGTCTACACACTGTTAATGCGGATGAGCAGCGTGTAACTATAAGTAACCGAAGTCTCTCATCATGTGGCATAGATACTCTGAGACAAACGGACTAACATATGCAACACTTGAAAAACTCTGTTTATTATTCTCTGTTGAAAAGCACTTGCAACACTTAAAAAATACACTAGAAAAACAAAAGGTGTAACAGGGGAACCGACAGAATTCCTCTAGTTTCTCTGTTTATTATCTATACTTTTTTTTCTATATAATATACCAGTTGTGTACTATGCTTGAAGAATGAATCTTAACCATTGGACTGCTACATCTAACGGTTGAAGAGAGCCGGATTCGTATAAACAGTATATCGCAGCTGCTCGGCACTAGTCTAGAACCTTCGCGTGCCCTTCTCTGACAAAAGTAGACGTGTGCATGCCTAATACCCTGTGGGTCATGTTGCAGCTACGAAGATAGATCACAAAAACAAACACAAAGTACAAGATTACTCTCCCGGCATTATTTCCCCTAAACGTTTAGCTCCCGCGGTAACCCACAAACGGGCCTCTCTCTTGATCTTGTCAAAGATAACACAAGGTGGAGCTTGTTTGCTGTGGAAGACCCTCGCGTTACTCTCGCCCCAAATTTCCCATGTGACGAGCAAAGATAGGGAGGCGATGGCTCTCCGGTTTGGTGTAGCGTCACTTATCATGGAGTTCCACCAATTGTTGATAGAAAGATGCGCCCATTGGTTAGGTAGGATTCTAGGGATGCACATCCAATCACCAATGAGGTTCCAAAGGTGCACCACATAACCACAATGCACGAAAAGGTGGCAAACCGATTCTGTTTCTTGCTTGCAAAGAGGACATAAGCCACAATTTTGCCACTCACATTTCTGTAAACGGTCTGCGGTCCAAATTCTATTTTGCGTTAGAAGCCAAGTAAAGAACTTTGCCTTTGGAGGGGCCCAAACCTTTCACACCGTCTTGTATAAATTGGAGGTAATTGAGCCAAGGAATTGCAACTCATAAGTCAACTTGGCTGAGTGTTGCCCATTAGTCGTGAGCGTCCATGAGATATCATCTTCAATCTCCTCATTTAGGTGCACCTCTTACAACTTGGCCCAAAGATCAATTAATTGGGAGAGGTGGTCTAAGGTGAAGTCGTCATCCAAAGTGATTTTCCCGACCCAAGCGTTGGCCTCCAAAGCTTTGTGCACCTTCCAAGATTTCCTTTTGAAACTAGCGAAGATAAGAGGCGCGATCTCTTTTGGTTTCTTTTCATCGAGCCAAGGAGCCTCCCAAAAAGGAGTCTTGCACTCGTTGATCTTGGTGACAGAGTAGAAGATATCCATGTCCGCCTCGAAGCCTGGGTTAGCGGATACATCCCAAATCTTAGTGATATCCTTCCATTCTAGCCACCACCAACGAAGGTAGCGAGTTGCCGCAAATTTGTCCAAGCACATGACCCCAAGCCCTCCAAGCTTCTTAGGGCAGCAAACCGCTTTCCAATTATCTTTGCATTTCGCCCTGGTTCGTTGTGTTCTTTGCCGACCAAAGGAAGGCCTTCTTGATTTTATTGATGAACTTAATAGTGCACAGCGAAACGATAAGCGGCGTGAAGTAATAGGTGGCTAGGTGATCACCGACTTGACAAGAGCTATATGGCCCGCCGTGGTGATATATTTACCACTCTAAGAAGGAAGCTTCCCAGCGTATTTGTCCTCAAGGTGTTGAAAATCGACTCGCTTAAGTGCCGACACTGAGAGAAGGAGCCCAAGGTATTTAAGGGGAAGGATGTTTTCGTCGCCAGTATCCCCTCAAGGATGTTGAAAAGATTGATATCGTTCCAACGAATGGGAACCACTAGTAGGAAAACCATTATAGGTGGAAACCACCTCTGTGGCGCACCAAACAGCCCATGCGCCACAAAAATATTTCTCTGGCGCACCACTATAATGCGCCATAAAAATGGATGTTTCTGTGGTGCATGTGCCAGCATATGCGCCACAGAAGATAGAGATTTTGTGGCGCACCCTGGGCAGTGCGCCATAGAAAGTTTGTGGGACCCACGCTGGGTCCACCACTGCACATGGCCGAAGGATATTCTGTGGCGCATGGTCCAATGTGCGCCATAGAAAGTTAAGGTTCTGTGGCGAACGTGGATCCATGCGCCACAGAATATCCTGCGGGGACCACCCGCCGGCTCATGCCACCATGGTTTTGTGGCGCATATGCTGATATGCGCCACAGAAGTTCATGTTTCTGTGGCGCATATCAGCATATGCGCCACAGAAAGTGAATAGTAGATCTCACTTTGGAGACAGCTTTCCCCTCTTTTCTTTCACCCACCACCCTTTCCATTCTTGTCTCCTCCAACCAGCTCGTGTTGCTCCTCTCTCCAACTCCATTTTGGTCATACTTTTCTCCATTGTTGATAGCTCTAAGCCTATTTTGTTGGCATATTTGTGAGGGGAAGCCACTCCAACTTGTAGAGGGGTACTAAAAACCACAATTCTCTTTCCCTCCTCCTCCACTTTCCCTCTTGCATGGTCCATTGTTTTCTCTCCACCACCCCATCCTCTTGCTCCACCATGATCTTGGTAGATTTGTGAGAGGTTGAGTACTATTGGATGCATGTTTTGTGTGTATGGATGTTTTGTAGGTGAAGATTATCGCGCTCCCGGACGGTTTGTGGTGGCGAGACGATGATGTTTATATGTGTTGAGCTTTGTGTTGTGGTTGAATGTTTGCTTGCGAAGAAGCTTATTTGTGTTGTTGGTTTGTGCCGGCGTGTGGTGCATGGATATTTGCCGAAATGTTGATTCATTTACATTTCGGCAAATTCTTGCACTAGCCATATGTGTCCTACTTTTAGGATAGGTCATGCCGAAATTTTCCGGCAATCATGCATGCATGTGTGTTTGTGCATGGTGTGTGTGGTTCTAATTAACTCTCTTTTGCTTTATATATGCATGATGCAGTCAACCATGGTCGTACATATGAGGGAAGGACAAGTGGTTAGATACAAGGTGAACGCGAAGGCCGACATGGTTAGGAATGGAGGAGGAAGAGAGGGGGCGGTAAGGGTTTCTGGATTGGTGTGGTGGCCGGCCACCCCCTCCCCTCTTTATATAGGGGGAGGGGTCGGCCTAGGGTTCCCCTTGGGCCCCACCTATCCCTTGGCCGGCCATGGGGGGAGAATTTTCTTCCCCCTCAAGCCTTCCCCTTATCTCTCCGTTTAAACATTTTATTTTAGAGATAGATCTTATCTCTAGATTTAAACCATTTAAATTAAGAGATAGATCTTATCTCTAAGGGGTAGGCCGGCCTGGGCCCACATGTCATAGTGGGCAGGCCCCACCATGCCATGTGGCGCCTACATGGCCTCTCCCGGGGTGGTGGGCCCACTGGTGACCATCTAGAACCTTCTAGAAGCTCCGGTCAAAACACCGGACTTTTTCCCGAACCCCGGAAAATGACTTCCCTTATATGAATCTTATTCTCCGGACCATTCCGGACCTCCTCGTGATGTCTTGGATCCCATCCGAGACTCCGAACAAAAACTTCGGACTCCATCTCATATTCTAAATCTACTTATGCGACATCGAACCATAAGCTCGTCACCCTACGGTTCGTGAACTATGTAGACATTGTCGAGACTCCTCTCCGAGCAATAACCAATAGCGGGATCTGGAGATCCATAATGGCTCCCACATATTCAACGATGACTTAGTGATCGATTGAACCATTTACATACGATGTCGATTCCCTTTGTCACATGATATTTTACTTGTCCGAGGTTCGATCGTCGGTATCTCCATACCTTGTTCAACCTCGTTATCGACAAGTACTCTTTAATCGTACCGTGGTATGTCATCTCTTATGATCCAATCATATGCTTGCAAACTAATCAGACGACATTCCACCGTGAGGGCCCAGAGTATATCTATCTGTCATCAGGATGGACAAATCCCACTATTGATTTGTATGCTTCAACTCACACTTTCCGAATACTTACTCCCATCTTTATCACCACCCATTTACGCAATGGAGTTTGATGTAATCAAAGTACCCTTCCGGTGTAAGTGATTTACATGATCTCATGGTCGAAGGACTTAGGCAACTATGTATCGAAAGCTTATAGCAAATTGAACTTAATGACTTGATCTTATGCTACGCTCATTTGGGTGTGTGTCCATTATATCATTCACCTAATGACATAACCTTGTTATTAATAACATCCAATGTTGATGATCACGAAACCATGACCATCCATTAATCAACAAGCTAGTTATACAAGAGGCTTACTAGGGACTCCTTGTTGTTTACATAACACACATGTATCAATGTTTCGGTTGATACAATTATAGCATGAGATGTAAACATTTATCATGAACACTAAGATATAACAATAACTAATTTATTATTGCATCTTGGGCATATCTCCAACAGGGACTTCCTCCCAAGTTTCCCCCATTAATTTTAGGGATTTGGCCTTATCCCTTTAGGGGGGCGCATGGGCCACGGTGGGCTGCATCCCCAGCCCATGTGGACATGGTGCACCACCCATTTATCCCATGTGGTCCCTCCAGGACAGGTGGGCCCCACCGTGGGACCCCTGGAACCTTCTAGAAGATTCCCGGTATGATACCGAAAAAATCTCGAACTTTTCTGGAACCCTAAAATCAACTTCCCTTATATGAATCTTATTCTACGGACCATTCCAGACCTTCTCGTGATGTCCTAGATCCCATCCGAGACTCCGAAAAAGTATTCGGTCTCCAACTCATATTCTGAATCTAGTTATACGACATCGAACCTTAAGCGCGTCACCCTACGGTTCATGAACTATGCGGACATGATCGAGACTCCTCTCCGATTAATAACCAATAGCAGGACCTGGAGATCCATAATGACTCCCACACATTCAGCGATAACTTAGTGATCGATTGAACCATTAACATACTATACCAATTCCCTTTGTCGCGCAATACTTTACTTGTCCGAGGTTTGATCATCGGTATCTCCATACCTAGTTCAACCTCGTTACTGACAAGTACTCTTTACTCGTACCGTGGTATGTCATCTCTTGTGATATTGTCACATGTTTGCAAGCTAATTAGATGACATTCCACTGAGAGGGTCCAGAGTATATCTATCTGTCATCGGGATGGACAAATCTCACTCTTGATCCATATGCCTTAACTCATACTTTCTGAATACTCAATTGCACTAGAGTCAATAATCTAGTTTACATTTGAAAAGATATAACACCTTGGCCTTCTGGTGCTTATCATGTTTTGCTCACGGGAGAGGTTTTCAGTCAACGGATCCGACTGTTCAGAAACGTATGTATTTTGCAATTCATTTGCGTCTCTACGCATCACTCATTTTCCAAATAAGTCGGCATTAATTGTATATGCTTAGTCCTTTGGTGGAACCTTAATTCCGCGGTCTGAAATAAGTCACTAATATTGTCACACAATATAGCTTCAAAGTTCTCACACTTTCGGAACTACACCAAGTTCTCAAAGAACTCCTCGACTTAACATCCTCAGTCATTGACGTGGGCATTACCCTTCGGGTAACCAGTATTACCCTATCTGGTATTGACAAGTTGGAAGCCCATGAAGCTACCAGAAGGCGAGATGGGCCACTAGGTCGGTGCATCAGAAGATTCCTTGACGGGCAAGACGAGGAAGCGAGCAAACAAGGAAAGATTGGATCTAAACTATTGTAAACTTAGTCGTCCTCGGTTAGGACCCTTGAGACCTGGCCTCCTATATAAAGGCCAGGAGAGGGGCTGCCGAAGGACACAATCAATCTTAGTAACAATAGCCAGCAGAAGTTTAGAACTAGGTTACCCTAGCAACTAGCATCTCGGCGAGATCTCAACCGAACTATTCGGCACCCCATTGTAACCTGTTTTCATCATAATCAAAGAACAGACAGGCAGGACGTAAGGGTTTTACCTCATCGAGGGCCCCGAACCTGGGTAAATCGCTTTCCCCGCTTGTCTGTGTACCGATGTCTCGTGTCAGCCTGCAGGATTCCATCAACCCTAAGCCCCTATCGGAGGGCATTGCCGAGGAGCACCCTCGACAATTGGCGCCGTCTGTGGGAAGCCTGTCGGCGCAAGGCAGGGCATCGGCAGATCCGATCATGACATCAGCAGCTTCATCGGCAAACTCGCCGGCAATTTCGCCAGCAAATTCGCAGCAACGTCATCAGCGACCTCGTCGGCACCATCGTCGCCCATCCTGGGAAGTCCAATTCGATTCGGCTCCTACGAGTTTACTCCACACAGCGATTCCTCCCGTTCAAAGTTTTCAGGTCTACAAGGGAACGTGGAGATGACCTTCGGCAGCGTCCACTACAACGTCAACGCAGAAGGAATCCTTCAACTGCTGGAATCCCCGCTTCGGATCGACGAGTTCAAGCGCATCATCTTCACTCGATGCGTCGGTTGACTCGACGGGATCAACGTGCTCCCCCGTGCCATCAGCTCCTCGTTCAGTATCCTCTATGTCAGTAGGGTCGGATGACTCCTCGTCTTCGAAACTGACCTCGTACTATTGCCTGAACTGCGACACCAGACACGGACTGGGATCCACCGACACGCCGTTCATCTGCAACGCCCAGTATTCGTCGGGAGAAGATAGTATCGACAGCACCATCCAACGAACCACCCAAAGGGCGGCACGCCATCAGGTCTATGTCGCCAACAACACGGGGAACACAAGGCTCAGAGGAGACGAGGACCATACCCCCCGATCCAGCAGAAGGGCAAGTTTTGAGAACAGCGCCAGCAACCGCGATAGTGATTATACCATCGCAGACGAGGAGTGGGCGGCAGCAAGGGCAGCAGTACTCAACAACGCACCGCTCCCCGCAGGGACTTCGGTCGGAACCCTCAATGCTTACCGCTCCATACTGGAGAAAAACCGAGAGCACTTGTCAAAAGAACAAGCCACCCTCGAAAGGCGCTTATCTGCGGCAGATCGATCCAGTGAAAGGCGAAGGGGTTCGCAAGGGAGCGCCTCCCGAAACACTCAGGGAGCGGGCAAGCATCGGTCAAGGATGTCCAGGCTTTCAGAAGATGACGCCAGAGAGATAACATCGAATCTGACTAAATCCTTTATGACCACGGATACTGCGGGCATGCCACGGCCAAAAACCGTTGCAGCAGCAACGACCAACCTCGCCGCTTACCTCATCAATCAGCGCCCCGAAGGATCTATGGCTCAAGCTCACCAAGGTGCTCTCGAAAGTCTCGCGATATTAGGAAACAACCTGGTCCCGCAGAAGGAAAAAACTATGGTCCAAGGCAGTGGGTCAAAACATCATGCAAGAGATGCTCGGGACGAGATCACCCAGAGCAGGATCGACAAAGCAAGGCGACGACGCGCCGCTAGGAAAGACGACGATAGCGATTCTTCGGATGAAGACCAGGAGTACGATGGCGAACTCAGAGGAGCCGACTGTCTAAGTTACAAGATACGCGAAGCAATGCCGCCTAAAAAGTTTAAACCTACCCCTACCGACGCTGCCAAGTACGATGGGCAGCAAGAACCAAGATCTTGGATAGATGACTACCTGCAGACAGTGATCTTGCACAAAGGAAACCAGATAGCGGCAATGCAATGCTTACAACTTTACTAGAAGGATTCAGCACGGGCCTGGTTACGGGGGCTGCCGAAAGGTTCTGTCAAATCATGGGACGACCTAGTAGACGCCTTCGTCGCCAACTTCCAAGCAACATACAAAAGGCCCGTTGGAATCGAAGAGCTACAAAGTTGTCGGCAGAAGCAGAAGGAGTCGATGCGTTCGTATATCGGGAGATTCACAAAGCTTTTGAATGTTGCTGAAGACGTATCTGTCGACAGAGCAATCGACGCTTTCAGCGACGGCGTCCAACGGGAAAGTTACATAGAAGAACTCGGGCGCAAAAAGCCAAAAACCATAACCAAGTTAATGGAAATTGCCAACAGCTGGGCTGATGGTGAAGACAACGTACGAAGGCCATGGCAGCGCAGTGATGATGAAGACGATGACCAGCCGAAGCACGACTCGGGTGGCCGAAGGGATCGCCACAAGAGGAGGAAAAACCGCAACTACGATGATAACAATCTGGTAGCAGCAGGGTATGCCGATCGGCAAGACGATCGAGATGACAGGCACGATGGTAACCGGAACAACTCTGGGAACAGTGGTAATTATAAACCACGACAGCAGAGGACTCCCGAACTACCCTACGCCGAGCAGGTCAACGCCCCTTGTTACCTGCATTCGTATGTTGACTCCAAAGATGGCAAAACGAAGTCGAGTCACCTGCTCAGGGACTGTCGGCAGTTCCTTGACATGCACAAACTCATCCAGCAGTCAGGCCAGCAACAGCTACCACCACCACCCCCACCTCCACCGCAGCATCAAGTACAGCAGGCTCAACCCAACGAGGCATTCCCACCACCACGTGGGCAGATGAGCATGATCCACAGGACATGTGTTTCAAGAAGAGAGATGAAGAAGCTCACCCGAGAGATCAATTTGGCAGAAAGCATCATGGCAAACATCCCCGAGTACGTCGACTGGTCTTCTCAGAGCATCACGTTCAGCCGAGCAGATCATCCGATGACCATACCAAAACCAGGACATGCTGCCCTGGTAGTCGAAGCACAAATTGGGGGGTTCAATATGAGCAAAGTATTTATGGATGGCGGAAGCGGGCTAAACCTGATATTCGTCGACACAATCAGGAGTATGGGGATCACCATGAGCATGCTTTGGAAGAAACGGACACTCGCTTCCACGGGATCCTCCCAACCGCACCGGGCCACTCTCTTGGCAAAGCTTACTCGAATGTTATCTTCGGTAAAGCCGATAATTTCAGGAAGGAGAAAATCGAGTTTGAAGTGGTGAACTGGGAATCACAGTATCACGCTATACTCGGGAGACCAGCTTATGCCAAGTTCATGGCTGTGCCGCATTATGCATACCTCAAGCTGAAAATGCCTGGGAACAATGGGACAAACATCACAGTCTATGGAAGTTTTTCACGCTCGGACAATTGTGATCGCGACTTCCAGAGGATTGCTGCAAAATTTGGGCCACAGCGAGAAATTGTCGGCCCTCCACCTAAGCTGTCCTTACGGGAGATCAAGGAAGAAAAAGATGGAAGGGGAACCAAGAAGAAGCCAGCCGCTCTCGCCCTTAAAGCATCGGCAGCTGAGGCTTCTGCAGCAGAAGCTTCGGCAGCAAAGGGCTCGGCAGTTGACGGCACAGGAGCCCTAGTAGATGGCAAGACGATGGCAATCACCGCTCAAACACTTGATGAAACCAGCAACGCTGATGCAACTACTAACGCGGTGAAGAAGCCAGAAGAAGAGAAGAACCCCTTCCTTGCCTAAGCAGTTTACTAGCCTTTGCTATGTTTTTTCTTTCATTATAAACAGGGCCTTCCTCTTTTCGCCCTCTAGCATCGTGCTTACTTTATTAATAACAACTTAAAGCTTCGATTCTTGTTAAGCATTGCAGTAACTACAAACTTCTAAACCCCATCACTATGCAAACATAGTACAGGGCAGAAGATCGTGCTCCAAAAAAGCCTCTACGAGTGCTAAAACGACGTCACCTTTCCCTCTGCTTTAGATGCCTCTACGAGTGCGCGTGCCGAAGAAAGCAAGAGTTTGGAAAAACTTACACACAACCCACGCTCGATATTTCACTTATGGAAATATCAAAGAGCAACGGGCTCATCGGCAGAATCATTACACCCGAAAAATTCGGGAATGACTGTCGAAATTTACAAACGGTTGAAAGCAAAGTTGCGCATACAACAGGTTTAGCAAAACCTGCAACACGAGCTGATCACTCATAATGATTAGCTAACCAACTAATACTCATACATCCAACGGGCAATTAAGCTTCGTCCCTTTAATATTTGCCAACGGCATGGTGAAAGTACACATTCATGTACCAACCAGATAAGAAGTTTTTGGCCCAAAAAACCCGAACACTCGGACGAATTAGCCGATACAATTTACAAAAGTAACCTTACACCTTTATATCACCCTTGCGGAGTTTCCTTTTTCCCCAGGTACCTCTGACATCTCCTCAAGTCTGTCAACAATTACATGAGCAGGAGCCAAAACCTTCGGGTACAGCTCCTCGAAATCACCAGTTGCGCTGGCAATAGACTGCAAGTGAACTGAAGGATAACAAGCAAGCACAAGGGCAAGCGTGCATTTGGCCCCTGCAAAGACTTGAGATCTTACTAGCTCCCGAACTTTCTTGGCACTTCCAAATTCAGACATCAAAGTCAAAAGGGTAGGGGGAACTGCATTCAAAGGAAACATTGTTTTCCAAACTACCCTCATGGCCTTGTAGCACTTGTCGAAGAACCGGTGGACCTGTTGCACTCGATCCTGGAATTTGACGACAGCCGAGGTCTTCGTATGGTCCCGCCAGAAAATTTCTTTGGATGAGGACAGCTGAGTCAAAGCGCGCACCCGCTCGTGTATCTGCTTGTTCTCTTCCGCAGGGTTCAACGCTATGACTGCCAAAAGAATCAGTAAAAGACTCGGACAAGAAGTTGCTAGCAAGCAGGCAAAGGGATCAAGAAACTTACAGTTTAAAACTTTCGGTAGCCTTATGCAGCTCGCCAAGAATGTATCGCTCCACGCTGGCTGCAGTCTCGCTCTTTTTATTGATGATGGCTGATGCGCGTAAATGTACACGTCCGTTGGGAACCCCAAGAGGAAGGTATGATGCGCACAGTGGCAAGTTTTCCCTCAGAAAGAAACCAAGGTTGAATCGAACCAGGAGGAGCCAAGAAGCACGTTGAAGGTTGATGGTCGCGAAATGTGATGCGGCGCAACACCGGGGATTCCGGCGCCAACGCGGAATCCGCACAACAAAACCAAAGTACTTTGCCCCAACGAAACAAGTGAGGTTGTCAATCTCACCGGCTTGCTCGTAACAAAGGATTAAACGTATCGAGTGGAAGATGTTTGCAAAGAAAACGAGTAAACACAATTGCGATAGATTGTATGCTATGTAAAGAATAGGACCGGGGTCCACAGTTCACTAGAGGTGTCTCTCCCATAAGATAAAAGCATGTTGGGTGAACAAATTACAGTCGGGCAATTGACAAATAGAGAAAGGCATAACAATGCATATACATGATATGATAAATATAGTGAGATTTAATCCGGGCATTACGACAAAGTACATAGACCGCCATCCAACCGCATCTATGCCTAAAAAGTCCACCTTCAGAGTTATCATCCGAACCCCATTCAGTATTAAGTTGCTAAGCAACGAGACAATTGCATTAAGTATGGTGCGTAATGTAATCGACAACTACATCCTTAGACATAGCATCAATGTTTTATCCCTAGTGGCAACAAGCACATCACAACCTTAGAACCTACTCGTCACGATCCCGTGTGTCAATGAAGGCATGAACCCACTATCGAGCATAAATACTCCCTCTTGGAGTTAAGAGCAAAAACTTGGCCAGAGCCTCTACTAATAACGGAGAGCATGCAAGATCATAAACAACACATAAACAATAGATTGATAATCACCATAACATAGTATTCTCTATCCATCGGATCCCGACAAACACAACATATAGTATTATAGATAGATGATCTTGATCATGTTAGGCAGCTCACAAGATCCAACAATGAAGCACAACAAGGAGAAGACGACCATCTAGCTACTGCTATGGACCCATGGTCCAGGGTGAACTACTCACTCATCACTCCGGAGGCGATCATGGCGATGAAGAGTCCTCCGGGAGATGAATCCCCTCTCCGGCAGGGTGCCGGAGGCGATCTCCCGAATCCCCCGAGATGGGATTCGCGGCGGCGCGTCTCGGAAGGTTTTCCGTATCGTGGCTCTCGGTACCGGGGTTTTCGCGACGGAGGCTTTAAGTAGGCGGAAGGGCAACGCGGGGGCCACACGAGGGCCCCACACCCTAGGTCGGCGCGGCCGGGGCCCGGGCCGCGCCGCCCTATGGTGTCGGCGCCTCGTGGCCCCACTTCCTTCCCTCTTCGGTCTTCTGGAAGCTCCGTGCAAAAATAGGACCCTGGGCGAAGATTTCGTCCAATTCCGAGAATATTTCCTTACTAGGATTTCTGAAACCAAAAACAGTAGAAAACAGCAACTGGCTCTTCGGCATCTTGTTAATAGGTTAGTTCCATAAAATGCATAAATATGACATATAATGTGCATAAAACATGTAGGTATCATCAATAAAGTGGCATGGAACATAAGAAATTATCGATACGTTGGAGACGTATCAGCATCCCCAAGCTTAGATTCTGCTCGTCCCGAGCAGGTAAAACGATAACAAAGATAATTTCTGAAGTGACATGCCATCATAATCTTGATCATACTATTTGTAAACATATGTAATGAATGCAGCGATCAAAGCAAAGGTAATGACATGAGTAAACAAGTGAATCATATGACAAAGACTTTTCATGAATAGTACTTCAAGACAAGCATCAATAAGTCTTGCATAAGAGTTAACTCATAAAGCAATAAATCAAAGTAAAGGTGTTGAAGCAACACATAGGAAGATTAAGTTTCAGCGGTTGCTTTCAACTTATAACATGTATATCTCATGGATATTGTCAACATAAAGTAATATAACAAGTGCAATATGCAAGTATGTAGGAATCAATGCACAGTTCACACAAGTGTTTGCTTCTTAAGGTGGAGGGAGATAGGTAAACTGACTCAACATAAAAGTAAAAGAAAGGTCCTTCAAAGAGGAAAGCATCGATTGCTGTATTTGTGCTAGAGCTTTTATTTTGAAAACATGAAACAATTTTGTCAACGGTAGTAATAAAGCATATGAGTTATGTAAATTATATCTTACAAGTTGCAAGCCTCATGCATAGTATACTAATAGTGCCCGCACCTCGTCCTACTTAGCTTGGACTACCGGATCTTTGCATGCCATGTTTCAACCAAGTGTCACAAAGGGGTACCTCCATGCCGCCTGTTGTTATCACCAGAATTTGACCAAGTCAGAGGTGGGCCGCGATCAAGACGAGCTTGAAGATATATGCGTGGAGACACATAGAGAATCGGCCTTGTGTATCAAGTTGGGCTAGTTAGCCCATGTATCTTTGTATAGTAGGTTACGTAAAAGTTAGAATCTATCTCGTGCACGGTTTGGTGCACGTCCACATTAGAAAGTCCGTCTGGACTATAAATATGTACCTAGGGTTTATGGAATAAACAACAACCAACGTTCAACACAAACCAATCTCGGCGCATCGCCAACTCCTTCGTCTCGAGGGTTCCTCCGGTAAGCACCATGCTGCCTAGATCGCATCTCGCGATCTAGGCAGCACGAGCCTGCCTAGTTGTTCATGCGTTGCTCGTACTGAAGCCTTTTTGATGGCGAGCGACGTAGTTATCGTAGACGCGTTAGGGTTAGCATCGTTCTTAGCATCATATGCTTGCGTAGTGCAATCCTAACGCGTCTAGCCATCCTTGTGCCTCATCATGGGTGCGGGGGCGGCACCCCGCTGATCTTTATTTAGTAGATCTGATCCGTTATGGTCGATCCTTGATTCATCAAGGATTAGTTTAATATCTGCAATAGTTAGGCCTTACAAAGGGTTGGAGGATCCAGCGGCATGCGGGGTGTAGTTTGCTGCCCCTAGACAGGACGTTCCGAGGATCAACCTAGTGTTGGTTTTTAGGCCTTGTCTAGGGCTGGCTTACGTTTACCGTGCGTGAGCGCGAGGCCCAATCGTGAGTAGGATGATCCGATTATGCGGTGAAAACCCTAGATCGTCGTGGATCTCATACGCTTTATATTGATCAAGCAGGACCACCATATATTCGGCCACCTTGGACGAATCATGGGTGAATCGGCTCCCGAGCCGATTCACGAGACAACTCGAGAGCCGATCGAGGCTCGTATTTAACGTGTACGTGTGTGCCCCGCGGGAAACTAAGCGAGGCATCATCCACACCTTCCCGACCGGGTATAGGTCGGGTGGCACGCCCTTGCGACCCGAGCATCGGCGCGCGACCGGGGAGGCTTTGCGGGCCGTCGCTCCGAGGGACTGGGGCCAGCCGCAGCCCTAGTCATTCCCGGCTCTACCGTGTTGGCCAGTCGCTGCCCGCCGGTGGGTTTCTGACGCCAACACATTCTGGCACGCCCGGTGGGACAATCTTCAGCGACAACCATCTCACCATCCACATCAGAGATGGCGAAAAACACCCCGGTCGAGTACGAGGATCGGAATGGCAAAGTCAAGGCCCTCCGTGAAGCCGACCTCATCGGCTCTTCCTACGACGCCCGCTCCCATGGCGTCAACACGGTCGATCTCAGCCACTCCATAAGGGAACCAGGGTTCTCTGTCGATGCCAATATGGCAGGGTTCGTGATTCGCCACGACGCAGACAAAGCAAAGGGCAGCCACGCTCGTGGCAAAGAAAAGGACGAGGCCATTCCACGTGACCGGCCCCAGGACGACGATAAACGGTACCTGGCCGAGGAGGAGGTGGGAAACATAAGGCATCCACGCCCGTCGCCCGAGCATCTCCTCAGCAAATATGAACAGCCATATGACCGACATCGCCGCTACGATGACGACGATGAAGGATATCGTCGGTTCGGTGCAAACAGGAGGTATCGTCAAAACAGCGGCCACGACGACGGGTCCGAACGTCGCGCCAGAGGGAGGTCTGAGGAGCCGGACAACGTGGATAGGCACTGGGACTGCCCCTTCTTCAGACACTGCCGGGATTCCGGAATGAGCCGATTGCCAACAATCGGCAATTGCCCAGAATGTAAACAAAAGGAGAAGGGTACAGCTAAGGTGTCTGTGTTCGAGCGTCTAGGGCCTCTCCCGCCTCGGAGCAAGCGTACCGAGTCCGTTCAGGAAGAGGATCACGAGGAACTAGAGGACGGTGATGAAGACGACAAGTATCATCGCCCAAGATGGTGTCCTGACGGACTCAGCCGCTCCCAGAAACGAAGGGTTCAGCGATTACGTGCGTTGGAAGAAGCCGAAAGGGTATATCTGCACGCGTTGAGGAAGGCGCGGCCTGACCTGGCCGCCAAAATTCAGCGAACCCTGGATGAAGAGGGTCTGCCACAAAGGAAAGAGTGGCGCCCTAGGCAAAGGAAAGCCGATGATGAAACATCGGCTGGGACCAACATGGTTTTTATCCTTCCTGCGGAATTTAGCGCTCCAAGGTTATATGAAGCACCTGTGGCACAATCGGATCTGCGGCCCACGGCCGGTCATCTTCGAGAAGCCGCGAGAAAGGAGTTACGAGGCATCTAAAGGCCCCGTATTTACGAGGTTACATCAATGGGCAGCTTGTCAATAAGATGTTGGTAGACACCGGAGCGGCGATCAACATTATGCCATACTCCATGCTACGGCGGTTGGGACGCTCCAGCTCGGATTTGATCAAAACCAATGTAACGTTGAGCGATTTCAATGGCCAAGCATCTGACGCGCAAGGTGTTCTGAATGTGGATCTGACCGTAGGAAGGAAGACTATCCCTACAACGTTCTTTGTTGTCGACAGCAAAAGTACCTATGCTGTAATATTAGGGAGGGATTGGATCCACGCCAATTGTTGCATCCCATCCACAATGCACCAATGCCTGATACAGTGGGATGGAGATGAAGTGGAGGTCGTCCACGCCGATGACTCAGCCGAGATTTCAACAGCCGGCATGGGTATTTGGGAGGCATCAGGTCAAGAACCGCTCTCGGGCATCAATTTGGACGACTGCGAACGCATCGATGTGACAAAGAACGGGGTAAGATTAGTTCTATCCACCGGGCTGACCGTATAACGGGAACAACATCGATGGACAAATGTGTCGAGGCTGATCCTTGCGATCGGCCCCAAGGGTTTGTGGAAGAACATCATAAAACCTTCACTGGGCAAGCGATGTGGAGGCCGATTCCAGCAATCGGCCAAAATTATCCCCACCACCTATTTGGCCTGGGATTGATATTTGACCCAGCAGGGACTGCCTGAAGAGCCGATACCATCAATTACTTGACAAAATCGGCTCGGGGGGGCACACAGAGGGATGGTACGGAGTTGGGGACGGATGTCAAGTTTCCAGCAGAACAGCTCAAGTGTGGGGGCCGATACATAAACAAATCGGCCACAAAAAATCGAAGACATCAAAACTTCTGAGCACAGCCGATGCACGGCCATCGGGCAGTCATCAGGCAGCGAGGCTCCACTGAGGGCTCTTCTCAATAGAATGATTGATACCCCAAGCGGATCATGGTGTTGACAATGTCGGGTCGCAGCCCCGTGAAGCAGTATGTCTCTTCTGGAATCAGGAGAATAGTCAATGATGGGGCGATTGGCTGCGGCATGTCACGGCCGAAAGGGGGGAAAACGTTGGGAAACATCTTCACCAAGGGTTGCATCAGCCTGTCAAAGACGCGGGACTTGAACGGAAGAAGCTCAGGGAGACAGTTGACCCTGAAGGGTCCTTCATTATAGGAAGCCGATTTTTTCCCAGGCGGCTAGCCCTACATCTCAGCTTGCCTGAAGAATGATGCTGTGGTCACCAGAAACATCAGTGTCTACATACAAACCAATTGAGCGACACGCACGGGGCTTTGTGATGGGCACCTACCGGAACCAGATGGCCAGCCCGCTGGATTGGCTAGTAGGGCTCGTAATCTTGTTGAGGACTCATGGGGCAAAGCCGACGCTTGGCCAACGACTCAAGGGGTTTGGTGAGTTTCACAGAGCATCCATCACCAAATCGGCAGTGTTAGCGCAAGCTTGCGGATCAGTCTAGGGTCATGAGAACAGCCGATGATCTTGAAGAGCCGAATCATTCTAGCCGAGCTATTCGCACCAGAAGCTGCATCAGTTCGCCCAAGAGGATGAGCTAATTAAGACAGCAAGGTGGATCCTCGGTTCAAGGGAACTGCTGACCCTTCCAAAATTTGCCAAAGGCTGGCTCCTTGAGCCTAACACAGTGATACAGTTGGGAAACCGATAATGGCTCAATCAGCTTGTCTGCTTTTATCCTCGCCTGAGCTAAGGCTCGGGGGGCAGCTCGTCCTTTAAGGATTCCTTGTTCTATGGAGCCGATTTGGTTAAAATCGGTTTGCTCTGCATCGTAACTCGTCAAGAGGTGGTGAGTTATTGCAGACGGGAAGGGCTGGAGGTAATGGGAGGAGGAAGCAACGATCGCTGACGGACTTTGGACCAGGCGAGACTACGAAGAGATGAGGCATTATTAGGACAGTGGCGAAAAGGTTCTGGTAGATGAGAATGCCGCTGAGGTCCATTAGTCCGTGTGGTTGAGTTTGCATTTCCAGGATCTAGGATTTGCGCGATTGCGGCTCGTCCTAGGGGTGGAGGTCTGGATGGATCTACCCCGAGTTTATCATGAGAGTCCGATGCGTTGCCATCGGCTCCTTAAAGCGCCGACCAGTTTGGCAATCGGCAAGTACGGTATAAAGAGCAATCGGCTAAATCATCATAAAAAAGGACGACAGGATCGAGTTGGGGAAGTTCTCCATTGATTAACTAGAGTTCTTACATAAAGAGCTGATTGCTCTCAAAAGAAGATCCTAGGGGCTACATTGCCCATCTACTACTGATGGCCCTGAGCTAAGATCCTATCTAGGGGCCGTTGCTGCCTTCGTCGTCGTCGCCATCATCACCGTCGTCGGCGCTGCTCCCAGCCGGCTCGTCGTCGCTGCTGTAGCGACCGCCGGCAGGACCTTCGTTGTCCTCGTCTTCTTCATCAGCGCCGTCGTCGTCGCTGTCAAAATCGCTGAGATTGCCGGGCCGAGGGCGGTGGCGCTTGGCCGGCGGCTCGTCGGAGGAGTCGTCATCTTCTTCCTCCTCCTCCGGCCTCTCCTCTTCGGAGGAGGGGGCCCCGTCCCAGGGAAGGTGGTCGTCGTCGCTTTCCTCCACCGCCTCCTCCCCGGCAAGGAAGGAGAGAGTCGCTCTCCCGGTCGGTCGAGGACCGGTCGTCCTCTCGACCAGGTGGAGAAGTCGTGGCTTGGCTCATCCCCGGCCTCGATGGCGCGGCGAATGTTGGCCGCGTGAGCTTCCTCCGGATTCCATTCCGGCGTCGGCTCGCGGGAAGAGGAATACTCGATGGGAGAGCCCGATGAGGCAGAGGAAGAAGAGGACATGGTGGCGCAGGAGGGTTTTTTGGGGCTGATGCGAAGGAGATGCAGGAATAAACTGTGCGGAGTGGTTAAATAACGGGGATATAGTGGGAGTTTAATGCCCAAGCAGTTTCCAAGGACGTGGTGCCCGAACCGTCAAATCGTGCAGAGAAGGTGTGGAGGCAAGACGTCATCATGAGGTATACTGCGGCAGTTCTGCTCTGCCACGACGTGACCCGGCGAGGAAAAAAGCGTAATGATTTTGGAAATGTCATTTCCAAAACCAGGGGGGCATGTGTTATCACCAGAATTTGACCAAGTCAGAGGTGGGCCGCGATCAAGACGAGCTTGAAGATATATGCGTGGAGACACATAGAGAATCGGCCTTGTGTATCAAGTTGGGCTAGTTAGCCCATGTATCTTTGTATAGTAGGTTACGTAAAAGTTAGAATCTATCTCGTGCACGGTTTGGTGCACGTCCACATTAGAAAGTCCGCTGGACTATAAATATGTACCTAGGGTTTATGGAATAAACAACAACCAACGTTCAACACAAACCAATCTCGGCGCATCGCCAACTCCTTCGTCTCGAGGGTTCCTCCGGTAAGCACCATGCTGCCTAGATCGCATCTCACGATCTAGGCAGCACGAGCCTGCCTAGTTGTTCATGCGTTGCTCGTACTGAAGCCTTTTTGATGGCGAGCGACGTAGTTATCGTAGACGCGTTAGGGTTAGCATCGTTCTTAGCATCATATGCTTGCGTAGTGCAATCCTAACGCGTCTAGCCGTCCTTGTGCCTCATCATGGGTGCAGGGGCGGCACCCCGCTGATCTTTATTTAGTAGATCCGATCCGTTATGGTCGATCCTTGATTCATCAAGGATTAGTTTAATATCTCGCAATAGTTAGGCCTTACAAAGGGTTGGAGGATCCAGCGGCATGCGGTGGTGTAGTTTGCTGCCCCTAGACGGGACGTTCCGAGGATCAACCTAGTGTTGGTTTTTAGGCCTTGTCTAGGGCTGGCTTACGTTTACCGTGCGTGAGCGCGAGGCCCAATCGTGAGTAGGATGATCCGATTATGCGGTGAAAACCCTAGATCGTCGTGGATCTCATACGCTTTATATTGATCAAGCAGGACCACCATATATTCGGCCACCTTGGACGAATCATGGGTGAATCGGCTCCCTGAGCCGATTCACAAGACAACCCGAGAGCCGATCGAGGCTCGTATTTAACGTGTACGTGTGTGCCCTGCAGAAACTAAGCGAGGCATCATCCACACCTTCCCGACTGGTATAGGTCAGTGGCACGCCCTTGCGACCCGAGCATCGGCGCGCGACCGAGGAGGCTTTGCGGGCCGTCGCTCCGAGGGACCGGGCCAGCCGCAGCCCTAGTCATTCCCGGCTCTACCGTGTTGGCCGGTCGCTGCCCGCCGGTGGGTTTCGACGCCAACACTCGTACAAAGGTCTAAGGAGAATGCTCGCATTTTGGATTTCTCGCTTTTGATTATTCTCAACTTAGACATCCATACCGGGACAACATGGACAACGAGATAATGGACTCCTCTTAAATGCATAAGCATGTAGCAATGATTATTATTCTCATATGAGATTGAGGATATATGTCCAAACTGAAACTTCCACCATGATTCATGGCTTTAGTTAGCGGCCCAATGTTCTTCTCTAACAATTTTGCATGCTCCAACCACTAAAATGATAGATCCTTCGGACAAGACGGACATGCATAGCAACTCACATGATATTCAACAATAGTTGATGGCGTTCCCCGAAGCATGGTTATCGCACAACAAGCAACTTAATAAAAGATAAAGTGCATAAGTACATATTCAATACTACGATAGTTTTTAAGGCTATTTTGTCCCATGAGCTATATATTGCAAAGGTGAATGATGGAATTTTAAAGGTAGCACTCAAGCAATTTACTTTGGAATGACGGAGAAATACCATGTAGTAGGTAGGTATGGTGGACACAAATGGCATAGTAGTTGGCTCAAAGATTTTGGATGCATGAGAAGTATTCCCTCTCGATACAAGGTTTAGGCTAGCAAGGTTATTTGAAGCAAACTCAAGGATGAACAGGTGCAGCAAAACTCACATAAAAGACATATTGTAAACATTATAAGACTCTACACTGTCTTCCTTGTTGTTTAAAACTCAATACTAGATATTATCTAGACCTTAGAGAGACCAAATATGAAATCAAATTTTAGCATGCTCTATGCATTTCTTCATTAATGGGTGCAAAGCATATGATGCAAGAGCTTAAACATGAGCACAACAATTGCAAAGTATCACATTATCCAAGACATTTTAGAATTACTACATGTAGCATTTTCCAATTCCAACCATATAACAATTTAACGAAGAAGAAACTTCGCCTTGAACATTATGAGTAAAGCCTAAGGACATATTTGTCCATATGCAACAGCGGAGCGTGTCTCTCTCCCAGAAAGTGAATGCTAGGATCCATTTTATTCAAACAAAAACAAAAACAAAAACAAACCGACGCTCCAAGTAAAGAACACAAGATGTGACTGAATAAAAATATAGTTTCAGGGGAGGAACCTAATGATGTTATCGATGAAGAAGGGGATGCCTTGGGCATCCCCAAGCTTAGACGCTTGAGTCTTCTTAGAATATGCAGGGGTGAACCACGGAGGCATCCCCAAGCTTAGAGCTTTCACTCCTCTTGATCATAGTATATCATTCTCCTCTCTTGACCCTTGAAAACTTCCTTCACACCAAACTTCAAGCAAACTCATTAGAGGGTTAGTGCACAATTAATAATTCACATGTTCAGAGGTGGCACAATCATTCTTTACACTTCTGGACATTGCATAAAGCTACTGGACATTAATGGATCAAAGAAATAAATCCAACATAGCAAAAGAGGCAATGCGAAATAAAAGGCAGAATCTGTCAAAAACAGAACAGTCCGTAAAGACGAATTTAAAGCTGGCACCAGACTTGCTCAAATGGAAAAACTCAAAACTAATGAAAGTTGCGTACATATCTGAGGATCACGCTCGTAAATTGGCAGATTTTTTCGAATTTTCTACAGAGAACTGTGCCCAGATTCGTGACAGACAGCAATGCTGTTTCTGCGCAGCGATCCCAAATATAACATCAACTTTAACATGGAAACTTTACTTGGCACAAAAACATGATAAGGAGAGGTTGATACAGTAGTAAACAACTTCCAAGACTCAACAAAACAAAAAATTGCTGTAGTAAAAACATGGGTTGTCTCCCATAAGCGCTTTTCTTTAACGCCTTTCAGCTAGGCGCGGAAAGTGCAAATCAAGTATTATCGAGAGATGGAGCATCAACATTCTTACCGGAGGCTTTGAGCCTACTCTTCTTACTTTTTGGTTTAGGGAATACATGACCGCATCCTGGTGTAGAGGTAAAATTTAGGGTGCCCTTCCCCATATCTATGATTGCTCCCATGAGTTTCAGCGAGGGATCTTCCAAGCGTAATTTGTCCTGTCCCTACACATTCAATAACAAGATAATCAGTGGATACCGTTCTTCCAAGAAAAGTTGTGAAAACACCTTCAGCTATTCCCTTAGGAATTATAACAGAATTATCAGTAAGAGTTATTCCTTCTCCTCCTTTAGTAAGTTCCCAAAGTGGCAAAGATTCATAAATGCTTTTAGGCATAAGACAGAACTCAGACATAATATCACAGCGGGCATAAAAAATTTCATCACAAATGGTAACTTTTATAGTAGGCACCCACATTGAAGGTTCAAAGCTTAGTGGAACATAATCATAAAATTCGCGAATATGGTTGTACCCTTCTTTTAAACAAGATATATTTGTTTCGAGAGTGTTCAATCTATCAAGAATGCTAGCAAGGGATAAATCAAAGTTATTAGCAGAGCTAGATGATGTGACTAATTTTTTATGGCATTAAAAGCTTGATCTCCATCACAATGGAGGAAATCTCCTCCTACTACAGCATCTAAGGCGTATCTATAACGAAGAGTAAGACCAAAATAAAAGTTACTAAGAAGCAAACTTAGAGGCATTTTAGGTTCAGTTCTACTATAAGAATCAAAAATTCTAGACCAGGCTTTCTCAAAACTCTCCTCACCCCCTTGTTTAAAGGTAAAGATCGATTCCTCAGGTGATAGAGCAACAACTACAGGACTAGTCATGATAATAAAATAAATGCAAGTAACTAATTTTTTTGTATTTTTGATATAGAGAGCAAGACAGTAAATAAAGTAAAACTAGCAACTAATTTTTTTGTATTTTGATTTAGTGCAGCAAACAAAGTAGTAAATAAAATAAAGCAAGACAAAAACAAAGTAAAGAGATTGAGAAGCGGAGACTCCCCTTGCAGCGTGTCTTGATCTCCCCGGCAACGGCGCCAGAAAACAGGCTTGATGCGCGTATATGTACACGTCCGTTGGGAACCCCAAGAGGAAGGTATGATGCGCACGAGTGGCAAGTTTTCTCTCGTAAAGAAACCAAGGTTGAATCGAACCAGGAGGAGCCAAGAAGCACGTTGAAGGTTGATGGTCGCGAAATGTGATGCGGCGCAACACCGGGATTCCGGCGCCAACGCGGAATCCGCACAACAAAACCAAAGTACTTTGCCCCAACGAAACAGTGAGGTTGTCAATCTCACCGGCTTGCTGTAACAAAGGATTAAACGTATCGAGTGGAAGATGTTTGCAAAGAAAACGAGTAAACACAATTGCGATAGATTGTATGCTATGTAAAGAATAGGACCGGGGTCCACAGTTCACTAGAGGTGTCTCTCCCATAAGATAAAAGCATGTTGGGTGAACAAATTACGGTCGGGCAATTGACAAATAGAGAAAGGCATAACAATGCATATACATGATATGATAAATATAGTGAGATTTAATCCGGGCATTACGACAAAGTACATAGACCGCCATCCAACCGCATCTATGCCTAAAAAGTCCACCTTCGGGTTATCATCCGAACCCCATTCGGTATTAAGTTGCTAAGCAACAGACAATTGCATTAAGTATGGTGCGTAATGTAATCGACAACTACATCCTTAGACATAGCATCAATGTTTTATCCCTAGTGGCAACAAGACATCACAACCTTAGAACCTACCGTCACGATCCCGGTGTCAATGAAGGCATGAACCCACTATCGAGCATAAATACTCCCTCTTGGAGTTAAGAGCAAAAACTTGGCCGAGCCTCTACTAATAACGGAGAGCATGCAAGATCATAAACAACACATAAACAATAGATTGATAATCACCATAACATAGTATTCTCTATCCATCGGATCCCGACAAACACAACATATAGTATTACGTATAGATGATCTTGATTATGTTAGGCAGCTCACAAGATCCAACAATGAAGCACAACAAGGAGAAGACGACCATCTAGCTACCGCTATGGACCCATGGTCCAGGGGTGAACTACTCACTCATCACTCCGGAGGCGATCATGGCGATGAAGAGTCCTCCCGGGAGATGAATCCCCTCTCCGGCAGGGTGCCGGAGGCGATCTCCTGAATCCCCCGAGATGGGATTCGCGGCGGCGGCGTCTCCGGAAGGTTTTCCGTATCGTGGCTTTCGGTATCGGGGTTTTCGCGACGGAGGCTTTAAGTAGGCGGAAGGGCAACGCGGGGGCCACACGAGGGCCCCACACCCTAGGTCGGCGCGGCCGGGGCACGGGCCGCGCCGCCCTATGGTGTCGGCGCCTCGTGGCCCCACTTCCTTCCCTCTTCGGTCTTCTGGAAGCTCCGTGCAAAAATAGGACCCTGGGCGAAGATTTCGTCCAATTCCGAGAATATTTCCTTACTAGTATTTCTGAAACCAAAAACAGCGAGAAAACAAGAATCGGCTCTTCGGCATCTTGTTAATAGGTTAGTTCCAGAAAATGCATAAATATGACATATAATGTGCATAAAACATGTAGGTATCATCAATAAAGTGGCATGGAACATAAGAAATTATCGATACGTTGGAGACGTATCAATGGCAGCTAAGGCATAAGTGCTGCGTAAATCCTTCTTCATCTGCGTCATTCGATCTTTCATACGCTGGATTCGATCGTTTTCAGGAAGCGCACCCGACGAGTCGTCTGCGAACGAGGGTACTGGGAAGACCTGCAGAAAGTGCTGGTTATAAAAAAGTAATGGATATGGTACAACCCAACGTCCAAAATAACTCCCATCGGGAGAAGTGCAAGAAAGTGATATCATAAGCAAAAGTGTGCCTACAACAATGATAGCACGAAGTTTATTACAAAGCATGAGTTTGACGGCAGAGCAATGTCTTGCATCGGCTCAAGACACAAGTTTGTTACAAGAATAAAGGAAGCTGAGTTTGAGTAGATGAACTAGGGCCAGTCGATGATTTCCTTGATGAAACCAGTTCAAGGAGCTGAAGGGCACAAGTAAGAGCAGACGCCTTAAAGGTGCTCAAATCAACAGACTGCCCGTCTTGCCCTTTTGGAAGCCCTTTAGTCATTTCCTCAATGTCACCCTTAAAGCCGTAACCCATCATAAGCTGGAAGGCAATGACAGCACCAAAAGTGCGCGATGTACGCTTGAATACCTCAATGGCCTCCTTGGTGTCAACCGCGAAGGTATCGATCAGCTGTCCTAGGGTTTTTTCTTGCTTGATCTTGGGGAAGATCATCGAGTGTATCTGCGCCAGAACACTCTTCCCCTTCACGAGAAGCTCTTGTGTAAGCTGGTGAGAAGCGAGAATCGTTGACACAGCGTTCGCTGGGGAGTTATTTGGAACCCTTTCTAGGGCATCGACAGGGATGTTTGCTGCCTCTACAATAAGAAAGGAATGAAGAAATTCAGTCATTGACATAAAGTTTAAATCCTTAAGAACGTCTTTCGACAAAAGTATGTTGAAGATTACCAAGCAAGGCCAAAGAAGATTGGCGAAGGACTTCATCCTTTTCGGCTGCTCGAGCCTCAGCCACCAGCCTGGATGCTTCCTCCTCCTTCAGCTTCCCTTTCAGCCTGCCAGCTCCTCCTTCAGAGAATCAATCTCTTGGCGAGCCGCAGCAGCTATCTTGACTGCGCCATCCAGTTTTGAGGAGGAAGATTCGACTTCCTTTTGCAGCCGAACTTTGTCAGCTTCTAGAGAGGTGAATCGGGAGGCGAAAATCTCCAGAGAAGAAATAACGCCACGCAGGTCCTTAAGAAAAAAAAATTAAACAAGGCACGCTCCAAGAAATTCGTATTAAGACCAGAAGAGGACTTACAGAAAAAGGAGCCGCAGTAGCAGCAGTTGGAGAAATATCTTTCCCTTTAGAGAGGGAAGACGCAGTCGATGCTTGAGCCATGGGGGCAGCCTTAGGAGCCGAAGCTTCGGAAGCTACCACGACCGGCGAAACGGCATCAGACTTGGCCTTTTTAAGGGGAGGCTCGACAAAGCCTTCGTCACTGCAAAAGTAAACCGTCGACTGTGATTATAACAGGAGAATGAAAGGTAAAAAAAGGCACAGTATAGGAGGGAACTACTTACATGTCGAAGAGATCATCTTCATCGGCAAAGCCGCCGGTTGATCTCTTCGCAGGAGAAGCTTTGACCCCATCCGCAGCTGCATCAACAAAAGCATCACGATCAGCGTTGATGTTGCGCACTGATCCATCTGCGATACAAGTGTTATCGGCTAAGGAGGGAAGATCAGCATGGGCAACTTCAAGATTCATTGGATCATTATGATTATCCTCTAAACCTGTTTGATCGATGGTATGAGAATCTATGGGGATTGAGGAGCCTTTCCCCTCAGAAGTATCATCCGGTGAATCGTGTGTATTTTCAGAAGCCATAGGGATCTGGCAAAGAAGAATGACAAGTAAGAACAAAGATAATCATGTCGGCTAAGCAAGGAACTATAATAAGAGATGTGAAAAAGGGAAAATACCCCTGATGGTGGGTGATCAACGTAAAGGGGAGCATAAGAAGAGATCAGCGGAATCGAATCTTCCTGGTTGAAGGAAGTAAGACGACGAACTTCATCAAGCAACTCTTTTTCTGATAAATCGGCAGCATTAATCCTGGTCTCGTCCTTTGGACCTGAGTACAACCACATCGGGTGAACTCTGGCCATGGCTGGTTGGATTCGGCGCTTCAGGAAAACTGCCGCCACCTCCGTACCGATCATAGTTTGGCCGTCAGCTTCTTTGATCCGAAGGAATTTGGCAAACAATTCTTTGGTTGAGGCCTTTTCGTCGGTTGAGAGGATGTTCTTCCAAGAGTCCTTGGGCTTGGCTTCAGAAACGTCGGCATAACAGGGGAGTCGACATTCGGGTGACGATGAATCTCTAACGTAAAAACATTTCAACCTCCATCCTTGCATGGACTCTCTCATTGGGAAATTGAAGTAATTAACTTCTGAGCGAGCAACGAAACCTACTCCTCCAGTGACAAAGTATCCATTACTACTGCTGTATCTTTTCACATAGAAGATCTTCTTCCACAGCCCGAAATGAGGTTCAATACCCAAGAACGCCTCGCAAAGGGTGATGAACACAGCAACATGGAGGATTGAATTGGGGGTAAGTTGCCATAATTGAATTTCATACGTCCGCAAGAGATGGAGGAGGAATCCATGAGTGGGGAGCGAAAGGCCTCGATGAAGAAAAGATAAGAATATCACAGAAAATCCAGCGAGGAGGATCAGGCCGAGAGATCGCACAGGGAAGAATCACATCTCCCGCGTCGGAGGATATCAATCCTAAGCTTCGAGACCTCTTTTCATCACGCTTGGTGACGGTTGAAGCCACCCAATCCCCAGGTTTGACTATCGAGCCCGACGGCGCTGGCGGCGCCAGAGTTGGGGGAGGGGCGTAAGGAGCGCTCTCCTTCGGAAGGGAAGAAGAGGACTTGGCGGCGGCGCCCTCGCTGGTAGAGCTAGCAGCGGCGGTGGTATTCCTCTTCTTCACCATCGCGAGATCTGAGGAAGATTGAAGCTGTGGCGGCGGCGCAACAATGGCGAAAGAAGGAAGAAGAGGGAGAATGAGGAGATGCTACGATAACTGTGGAGAAGATTGGGAACTTTGAGGAAAAGTAGGAGTAAGCACGTGGCGCTTAAGGAAGGGAAAGAACTGACGGCCCACTACGCCCACGATTGCGCGAGAATCGAGGAACCACCTCAATCGTTACACAGTCAAGCCCTAAAACATTGATTGGGCAGGGCTAGGACTAGCTCGTCATGATGGACTCGTCAAATCAACCTACAGCAGTTACACGTCATCAATGACGTCATGATTTGAAAGCATTCGAAGGAAGCGTAAAAAGTCATCGGATGAAAGACTTGAGTCTATGCACGAATTGCAAGCATCCGTACCTAGACTCGGGGGCTACTCCCATCGGGAGCGCTGACGCGCACCCGATAAAATGAGGACTCGACAGAAATGAGCATTCGAAGCACTCGGTTGCAAAGCGCTCGCACCCAGATACTCGGGGGCTGTTACTCCCATCGGGAGCTCGTGATGCATACCTGATAGAAATTTTTTGCACTCCAGGATCATGCCCGGGGACTTGATTCTGTGTAGGGTAACGGTGTTTTGCCATCGGCAGTTAACCAAACAACAGTTGGGCACGTTACTCATTATCCTTTGCATAAAGAAAATATATCGGATGATTTATGAAGACTTCGGCAGAGGAAAGTTTTCGAGTAGTACAACTTGAGTCTATGCATGGATTGCGAGCATCCGTACCTAGACTCGGGGGCTACTCCCATCGGGAGCGCTAACGCGCACCCGATAAAAAGAAGACGAAGCATAATCAAGATGAACGAAAGCAGTGGAGGAGAAAACATGTATTAGTATCTACCCGAATTATTTTCGGCTAGACACTCGGGGGCTACTGACGTGGGCATTACCCTTCGGGTAACCAGTATTACCCTATCTGGTATTGACAAGTTGGAAGCCCATGAAGCTACCAGAAGGCAAGATGGGCCACTAGGTCGGTGCATCAGAAGATTCCTTGACGGGCAAGACGAGGAAGCGAGCAAACAAGGAAAGATTGGATCTAAACTATTGTAAACTTAGTCGTCATCGGTTAGGACCCTTGAGACCTGGCCTCCTATATAAAGGCCAGGAGAGGGGCTGCCGAAGGACACAATCAATCTTAGTAACAATAGCCAGCAGAAGTTTAGAACTAGGTTACCCTAGCAACTAGCATCTCGGCGAGATCTCAGCCGAACTATTCGACACCCCATTGTAACCTGTTTTCATCATAATCAAAGAACAGACAGGCAGGACGTAAGGGTTTTACCTCATCGAGGGCCCCGAACCTGGGTAAATCGCTTTCCCCGCTTGTCTATGTACCGATGTCTCGTGTCAGCCTGCAGGATTCCATCAACCCTAAGCCCCTATCGGAGGGCATTGCCGAGGAGCACCCTCGACAGTCATTGTCAAAACAATGACATACTCTGCCTTCGTTTGTAGAATCTGTCACAATATTTAGAACTCATCTAAATCTAGCATAAACATATTCTAGCTCATTGTGCTACCTTTTCAAATAACACTTAGCCTAATTGAGATTGAAATTCTATTTTTATATGTGACCAAACTAATATTGGTGCAACACTTTACAATGATTTTTTTGTCATTACCCATATAAAACTATATATATATATATATATATAGGTAAATTAATCCTTGGTTCTTCTAAAGCATTCAGGGATATTCTTACTGTTGTCCAATGATCATTATATGAATCATTCCGGTATATGCTCGTAACAATTTAGAGCACAGGACATCTGACTTTGTACATATTATTCGTGATCTAAAATCACTCATGTGTTTTTACTCATCGAGCGTCAAATACACTCAAGTCTTGTCAAACCTTCACATGGAAAAGAACACCTTCTTAACATTTTTATATTGAACCACTTCAATATCCATTCTATGTACTTTGACTTAAACTTATTATGTGTTTCAATCTATCTTCATAGATCTTGACACTAAATATGTTTCAGTCCACATCCTTTCACTGAAATTAATTCTCAATGAAACATTTTAATCGCATCAAGTACATGATTACATTATTTTTAATCAACGATATGTCATCTACATAAAGTATTATAAATATGTCTCAGCGCTCCCACTTAATTTCTTGCAAATGCAAGCATCTTCATCGTTTCTGATGAAATCAAAACTCTTTGATTATTTCATCCGGTGAAGATTCCAACTCCGCGATACTCACTTCATCCAATTGAAGTTTGTATACCTATCTAGTATTTCAAGGACTAGCAAAACTCTTTGGTTTGTATCTAGTACATCCTTCATACATACTTCTGGTAAGGAATGTATTTCTGCCATCCTACTATCATATCTCATAAAAGAAATATGTTGCGATTACTAGAATAATCCATATAGACTACAAGCATCGCTACGGAAGATCTAATCTTATCGTAGTCAACTCTTTGAACTTTGTCGTAAACAACTTTTCGACAAGTCAAGCTTCTTCAAGGATATTACATCCAAATCCATCAATTTTATAGATCCATTTACTTTCAAAAAGTATTCACCTATCTTGGATTTCATGGCGCATAGCCATTTTAACGGAGTCAGGGCCCATCATAACTTCTTTGTATGTAGTTGGTTTATCATTGTTCAAAAACAATCCTTTGTCCACAAATCATTTATTTGATCACAAAATAAACCACATCTACAAGGTTCAATAAGTACTTTGATCTCCATGACTATAACACTTTGTAGACATGGGAGCCATGATCTTCGTAGCTACTTCCGGAACCATTTCCGACGCTGCGCTACTCTGATCATCATGCTCAGGTTCATGAACCTTATCAAGTTCCATTGTCCTCCAACTCAAATACTTCGCTAGAAACAATTTCTTTGAAATAAGTAAGAAACATCGACAAACACTTTTGTCTTTGACTTTATAGTGAAAAGAATTCCCAATCAATTTTATGGGATAATCAACAAAGACATTTATCTGATTTTGGTTGTAAACTCATTTACTTATGCTATGCATACCAAAATTTAAGAAAGGACTATTTAGGGTTTATACCCATGCCATAACTCGTATGGCGTCATTTCAATGGATCATGATGATGCTCTATTCAGTGTAAAAGCGGTGGTCTCTAAAGCATAATCCACAAAAATATAATGGCGTCCTTTTATTTTATCTCATCATTAATCCAACAGGTTTGGATACGTCTCTTGGATACTCCATCATCATTATGATACTCCAAGAAACGTGAGTTGTAGAACAATTCCATAAATCTCTTAGATGTTCGCTAAAACTCGTAATTCAAATATTTCCACCATGATCCAATCATAGATATTTGATTTTTCTATTACGATGATTTCCACTTCATGCTGAAATTTATTTGAATCCATTCAAATGTTTCAAACTTCTTCCTTATCGAATATATCCACATATATATACTTAATTCATTGTTAGAAGTTTTCATGAAGTAGAAGAATCTCCCGCACACAACTATGCCCAGTGAATGCTGGCGTGTAGTCGACACGTCCGTTGGGAACCCCAAGAGGAAGGTGTGATGCGCACAGCAGTAAGTTTTCCCTCAGTAAGAAACCAATGTTATCGAACCAGTAGGAGCCAAGAAGCACGTGAAGGTTGTTGGTGGCGGAGTGTAGTGCGGCGCAACACCAGTGAAACCGGCGCCAACGTGGAACCTGCACAACACAATCAAGATACTTTGCCCCAACGTAACAGTGAGGTTGTCAATCTCACCGGCTTGGTGAAAACAAATGATTAAGCGTATCGAGTGGAAGATGGTGTTTGTTTGCAAAGAACAGTAAACAACAATGATTGCAGTAGAATGTACTCAGATGTAAAAGAATGGACCGGGGTCCACAGTTCACTAGTGGTGTCTCTCCAATAAAATAACTAACATGCTGGGTGAACAAATTACAGGTGGGCAATTGACAAATAAAGATTCAATACATATCAACGATGATTACTATGTGATTTAATCAGGGCATTACGACAAAGTACATAGACCGCTATCCAGCATGCATCTATGCCTAAATAATCCACCTTCGAGGTTATCATCCGAACCCCCTCCAGTATTAAGTTGTAAACAACAGATAATTGCATTAAGTATGGTGCGTAATGTAATCAACACAAATATCCTTAGACAAAGCATCAATGTTTTATCCCTAGTAGCAACAACACATCCACAACCTTAGAACTTTCTGTCACTGTCCCACATTCAATGGAGGCATGAACCCACTATCGAGCATAAATACCCCCTCTTGGAGTTACAAGTATCAACTTGGCCGTAGCCTCTACTAGCAACGGAGAGCATGCAAGAACATAAACAACACATATATGATAGATTGATAATCAACTTAACATAGTATTCTAGATTTATCGGATCCCACCAAACACAACATGTAGCACTACAAATAGATGATCTTAATCATGTTAGGCAGCTCACAAGATCTATAACAATGATAGCACATGCGGAGAAGACAACCATCTAGCTACTGCTATGGACCCATAGTCCAAGGATGAACTACTCACGCATCAATCCGGAGGCGGGCATGATGATGTAGAGCCCCTCCGGTGATGATTCCCCTCTCCGGCGGGGTGCCGGAGGCGATCTCCTGAATCCCCCGAGATGGGATTGGCGGCGGCGGCGTCTCTGGAAGGTTTTCCGTATCGTGGCTCTCGGTACAGGGGTATTCGCGACGAAGGCTTTAAGTAGGCGGAAGGGCAACGCGGGGGGCCACACGAGGGCCCCACATGCTAGGGCCGCGCGGCCAGGGCCTGGTCCGCGCCGCCCTAGTGTGGCGGCGCCTCGTGGCCCCACTTCCTTTCCCCCTCGGTCTTTTGGAAGCTTCGTGTAAAAATAGGACCCTGGGCGTTGATTTCGTCCAATTTCGAGAATATTTCCTTACTAGGATTTCTGAAACCAAAAACAGCAGAAAACAGCAACTGGCGCTTCGGCATCTTGTTAATAGGTTAGTGCCGGAAAATGTACAATAATGTTGTAAAGTATGTATAAAACATTCAAGTATTGTTATAAAAGTAGCATGGAACATAAGAAATTATAGATACGTTTGAGACGTATCAAGCATCCCCAAGCTTAGTTCCTATTCGTCCTCGAGTAGGTAAACGATAACACAAATAATTTCTGAAGTGACATGGTACCAACATAATCTTGATCAACATTATTGTAAAGCATATGAGATGAATGAAGTGATCTGAACAAAAGATTGCTAACTAATATAATGACTAAACAAATGAATCATATAGCAAAACTTTTCATGAATAGTACTTTCAAGACAAGTATCAATAAGTCTTGCATAAGAGCTAACTCATAAGCAATACATTCTAAGTAGAATGCATTGAAGCAACACAAAGGATGATTAAGTTTCAGCAATTGCTTTCAACTTATAACATGTATATCTCATGGATATTTGTCAACATATAGTAATATAACAAGTGCAATAAGTAAACATGTAAGAATCAATGCACACAGTTAACACAAGTGTTTGCTTCTAAGATAGAAAGAAGTGGGTAAACTGACTCAACATAAAGTAAAAGAATGGCCCTTCGCAGAGGAAGCATGGATTACTATTTTTGTGCTAGAGCTTTTTTTTTGAAAACATAGAAACAATTTTGTCAACGGTAGTAATAATTCATATGTGCTATGCATAATACTTCCTACAAGTTGCAAGTCTCATGCATAGAGTACTAATAGTGCTCGCACCTTGTCCTAATCAGCTCGGAAAACACGGATTATCATCACATGACATATGTTTCAACCAAGTGTCACAAAGGGGTACCTCTATGCCGCCTGTACAAAGGTCTAAGGAGAAAGCACGCATTGGATTTCTCGCTTTTGATTATTCTCAACTTAGACATCCATACCGGGACAACATAGACAACAGATAATGGACTCCTCTTTTAATGCTTAAGCATTCAACAACAAATAATATTCTCATAAGAGATTGAGGTTGTATGTCCAAACCGAAACTTCCACCATGATACATGGCTTTAGTTGGCTTCCCAATGTTCTTCTCTAACATATGCATACTCAAACCATTTGATAATGAAATCGCACTTACTTCAGACAAGACGAACATGCATAGCATCTCACATGATATCCAACAAAGGTAAAAAGTTGATGGCGTCCCCGAAACATGGTTACCGCTCAACAAGCAACTTATAAGAATTAAGACACATAACTACATATTCATTACCACAATAGTTTTTAAGCTATTTGTCCCATGAGCTATATATTGCAAAGATAAAGGAATGAAATTTTAAAGGTAGCACTCAAGTAATTTACTTTGGAATGGCAGAAAAATACCACATAGTAGGTAGATATGGTGGACACAAATGGCATGGGTTTTGGCTCAAGGTGTTTGGATGCACGAGAAGCATTTTATCTCAGTACAAGGTTTGGGCTAGCAAGGTGGTTTGAAGCAAACACAAGTATGAACAGGTACAGCAAAACTTACACAAGAACATATTGCAAACATTATAAGGCTCTACACTGTCTTCCTTGTTGTTCAAACACTTTACCAGAAAATATCTAGACTTAGAGAGACCAATCATGCAAACCAAATTAAACAAGCTCTACGGTAGTTCTTCATTAATAGATTAAACTACATGATGCAAGAGCTTAAACATGATCTATGAGAGCTCAAACAATTGCCAAGTTATTCCAAACCATATGCAGCATTTTCTGATTCCAACCAAATAGCAATTTAACGAAGCAATTTCAGCCTTCGCCATGAACATTAAAGCACAATTAAGAACACAAGTATTCCATATGAAAAAGCGGAGCGTAATATCTCCAATATAAGTATGATGGGATCCAACTTTATTCAAACCAAAACGAAAATAAAAGCAAACCGACGCTCCAAGTAAAGAACATAAAATGTGATGGAATAAAAATATAGTTTCACTAGAAGTGACCTGATAATGTTGTCGATGAAGAAGGGGATGCCTTGGGCATCCCCAAGCTTAGATGCTTGAGTCTTCTTAAAATATGCAGGGATGAACCACCGGGGCATCCCCAAGCTTAGACTTTTCACTCTTCTTGATCATAGTATATCATCCTCTTCTCTTGACCCTTGAAAACTTCCTCCACACCAAACTAAAAGCAAACTCATTAGAGGGTTAGTGCATAATCAAAAATTCACACATTCAGCGATGACACAATCATTCTTAACACTTCTGTACATTGCACAAAGCTTCTGAAAGTTAATGGAACAAAGAAACTCATTCAACATAGCAAAAGCAGCAATGCGAAATAAAAGGCAGAATCTGTCAAAAACGTAACGATCCGTAAAGACGAATCTGGCAGGGGCACTTAACTTGCTCAAATGGAAAACTCAAAACTAATGAAAGTTGCGTACATATATGAGGATCACGCTCGTAAATTTGCAGATTTTTTTGATTTTTTTACAGAGAGCTCTGCGAGAATTCGTGACAGACAGCAATGCTTGTTTCGCGCAGCGATCCAAATCTAGCATCAACTTTAGCATAGAAACTTTACTTGGCACAAAAACATGATAAGGAAAGGTTGCTACAGTAGTAAACAACTTCCAAGACTCAACAATACAGTAAATAAAATGAAACTTGGGTTATCTCCCAAGAAGTGCTTTTCTTTAACGCCTTTTAGCTAGGCGCAAAAAGTGCAAATCAAGTAACATCAAGAGAAGAAGCATCAACATCATAACTTGTTCTAATAATAGAATCAAAAGGCAACTTCATTCTATTTCTAGGGAAGTGTTCCATACCTTTCTTGAGAGGAAATTGATACTTAATATTACCTTCCTTCATATCAATAACAGCACCAACGGTTCGATGAAAAGGTCTTCCCAACACAATAGGACAAGATGCATTGCATTCGATATCCAAGACAACAAAATCAACGGGGAAAAGGTTATTGTTAACCGTAATATGAACATTATCAATCCTCCCCAAAGGTTTCTTTTTAACATTATCAGCAAGATTAACATCCAAATAACAATTCTTCAATGGTGGCAAGTCAAGCATATCATAAATTTTCTTAGGCATAACAGAAATACTTGCACCAAGATCACATAAAGCATTACATTCAAAGTCATTGAATTTCATTTTAATGATGGGCTCCCAACCATCTTCTAATTTCCTAGGAATAGAAGCTTTAAGTTTTAATTTCTCTTCCCTAGCTTTAATGAGAGCATTTGTAATATGTTTTGTAAAGGCTAAATTTATAGCACTAGCATTGGGACTTCTAGCAAGTTTTTGTAAGAACTTTATAACTTTAGTAATACGACAATCATCAAAATCTAAACCATTATGTTCTACAGCAATGGAATCATTGTCACCAATATTTTGAAAAATTTCAGCAGTTTTATCACAAGTAGTTTCAGCAGTTTCAGGCAATTTTGCACGCTTTGTACTAGAGGTGTAGCAACATGTTTAGAATCAACATTACTAGTGGTGGTAATAGTCCATACTTTAGCTACATTATTTTCTTTAGCAAGTTTTTCTTTTTCTTCTCTATCCCACCTAGCATGCAATTCAGCCAACATCCTAATATTATCATTAATTCGAACTTGGATGGCATTTGTTTTAGCAAACCTAGCATCTTTAACTTCCTCAGGCATAACTTTCAATTTTAAAAGATCAACATCAAGAGCAAGACTATCAACCTTAGAAGCAAGAACATCAATTTTACCAAGCTTTTCTTCAACAGTTTTATTAAAAGCGAGTTTGTGTACTAATAAATTCTTTAAGCATCACTTCAAGACCAGAGGGTACACTCTTATTATTGTTGTAATAATTACCATAAGAATTACCATAACCACTACCATTATTAGAAGGATATGGCCTATAGTTGTTGTTACCATAATTATTCCTATAAGCATTGTTGTTGAAATTATTACTCTTAATGAAATTCACATCAATATTTTCTTCTTGAGCAACCAATGAAGCTAAAGGAACATTATTAGGATCAATATGAGATCTATCATTTGCAAGCATAGACATAATAGCATCAATCTTATCACCCAAAGAAGATGTTTCTTCAACAGAATTTACCTTCTTACCTTCAGGAGTTCTTTCAGTGTGCCATTCAGAGTAATTGATAATCATATCATAAAGTAATTTAGTTGCGGCGCCCAGGGTGATGGACATAAAAGTACCTCCAGCAGCTGAATCCAATAGGTTCCTCGAGGAAAAATTCAATCTTGCATAAAAGTTTTGGATGATCATCCAAGTAGTCAGTCCATGGGTTGGGCAATTCTTTACCAAAGATTTCATTCTCTCCCATGCTTGAGCAACATGTTCATTATCAAATTGTTTAAAGTTCATAATGCTACTTCTCAAAGATATAATCTTAGCAGGAGGATAATATTTACTAATAAAAGCATCTTTACATTTAGTCCATGAATCAATACTATTCTTAGGCAAAGAAAGCAACCAATCTTTAGCTGTTCCTCTTAATGAGAAAGGAAACAATTTCAGTTTTATAATATCACCATCTATATCCTTATACTTTTGCATTTCACAAAGTTCAACAAAATTATTAAGATGGGCAGCAGCATCATCATTACTAACACCAGAAAATTGCTCTCTCATAACAAGATTCAGTAAAGCAGGTTTAATTTCATAGAATTCTGCTGTAGTAGCAGGTGGAGCAATAGGAGTACATATAAAATCATTATTATTTGTGTTAGTGAAATCACACAACTTAGTATTTTCAGGAGTACCCATTATAGCAGTAATAAAAGTAAACTAAATGCAAGTAGAATAAAGACAAGTAACTAATTTTTTTGTGTTTTTGATATAGAGCTAGTAAACAATACAGAAAGTAAAGTAACTATTTTTTTGTGTTTTTGATATGAAGCAAACAAGACAGTAAATAAAAATAAATTAAAGCAAGACAAAAACAAAGTAAAGAGATTGGAAGTGGAGACTCCCCTTGCAGCGTGTCTTGATCTCCCCGGCAACGGCGCCAGAAAAAGTCTTGCTGGCGTGTAGTCGACACGTCCGGTGGGAACCCCAAGAGGAAGGTGTGATGCGCACAGCAGCAAGTTTTCCCTCAGTAAGAAACCAAGGTTATCGAACCAGTAGGAGCCAAGAAGCACGTGAAGGTTGTTGGTGGCGGAGTGTAGTGCGGCGCAACACCAGTGAAACCGGCGCCAACGTGGAACCTGCACAACACAATCAAGATACTTTGCCCCAACGTAACAGTGAGGTTGTCAATCTCACCGGCTTGCTGAAAACAAAGGATTAAGCGTATCGAGTGGAAGATGGTGTTTGTTTGCAAAAAACAGTAAAGAACAATGATTGCAGTAGAATGTATTCAGATGTAAAAGAATGGACCGGGGTCCACAGTTCACTAGTGGTGTCTCTCCAATAAGATAACTAACATGTTGGGTGAACAAATTACAGGTGGGCAATTGACAAATAAAGATTCAATACATATCAACGATGATTACTATGTGATTTAATCAGGGCATTACGACAAAGTACATAGACCGCCATCCAGCATGCATCTATGCCTAAATAATCCACCTTCGGGTTATCATCCGAACCCCCTCCAGTATTAAGTTGTAAACAACAGATAATTGCATTAAGTATGGTGTGTAATGTAATCAACACAAATATCCTTAGACAAAGCATCAATGTTTTATTCCTAGTAGCAACAGCACATCCACAACCTTAGAACTTTCTATCACTGTCCCAGATTCAATGGAGGCATGAACCCACTATCGAGCATAAATACCCCCTCTTGGAGTTACAAGTATCAACTTGGCCGAGCCTCTACTAGCAACGGAGAGCATGCAAGAACATAAACAACACATATATGATAGATTGATAATCAACTTAACATAGTATTCTAGATTCATCGGATCCCACCAAACACAACATGTAGCATTACAAATAGATGATCTTGATCATGTTAGGCAGCTCACAAGATCGATAACAATGATAACACATGCGGAGAAGACAACCATCTAGCTACTGCTATGGACCCATAGTCCAAGGATGAACTACTCACGCATCAATCCGGAGGCGGGCATGATGATGTAGAGCCCCTCCGGTGATGATTCCCCTCTCCGGCAGGGTGCCAGAGGCGATCTCCTGAATCCCCCGAGATGGGATTGGCGGCGGCGGCGTCTCTGGAAGGTTTTCCGTATCGTGGCTCTCGGTGCAGGGGTATTCGCGACGAAGGCTTTAAGTAGGCGGAAGGGAAACGCGGGGGGCCACACGAGGGCCCCACACGCTAGGGCCGCGCGGCCAGGGCCAGGGCCGCGCCGGCCTAGTGTGGCGGCGCCTCGTGGCCCCACTTCCTTTCCCCCTCGGTCTTCTGGAAGCTTCGTGTAAAAATAGGACCCTGGGCGTTGATTTTGTCCAATTCCGAGAATATTTCCTTACTAGGATTTCTGAAACCAAAAACAGCGAGAAAACAACAAGCGGCGCTTCGGCATCTTGTTAATAGGTTAGTGCCGGAAAATGTATAATAATGTTGTAAAGTATGTATAAAACATTCAAGTATTGTTATAAAAGTAGCATGGAACATAAGAAATTATAGATACGTTTGAGACGTATCAGTGAACCATATACATCACCATGTATGTTTCCACTAAGTTAGTTGCCCGTTCAACTCTTGGCCTATGAACGGTATTTAAGTCATTCTCTTTAGAAGAGATTTGCAAGCGCCAAATGATTCGAAAATCATATGACTCCAAAAATCCATTCAAATGGAGTTCCTTCATGCGTTACTTTCTAACATGACCTAAATGGCGGTTGCACTAATGAGTGAAATTCACATCATTTGCCTTATGGCATTTTAGCGTCAGTGTTATGTATGTGTGCTTCACCATAAAGATTTATAATAACTTATCCATCGTACATGGAATGCTGTTACAATTTGAACAACTCATTATTTTCATTTGACCAGAACAAAACAACAATTATAAAGTTCTTTATTATAAATCTGAAGGGCTAGGTAAAATGCCAACGACGAACACAATAACACTTTATTTTGTTCCAGACGTGCATTTCTACCATATTTCTTGTCAGTCACTTAGGCCATTGTATTATTGTATTGCGTTGTTTTGTATGACACCTCATACCAACCAATATGGTACAATTACCCAAGAATTTCATCGTGTGACAAAAACAAGGAGTACATTCATAACATGTATATCATCTATATACACCTAAACTAGACTTTCTAGTCTTTTCTTTCTTTCTGCCAAAATCTTTTGTAGTTTCTCTTTTAGTTTTCCTCATTCTCAGAAAACACTTCACCTTCATTAACTTCTAGGTCCATTGGTCAAATACCAATAACCTTGAGGTTCTTACTTTGAAGTTGATCATCACATGACAAATGTTCCAGATTTCACTATTAGTAACCTTTTAATGTGATGAACAATTTCACTCATAATTTTATCCATCAAATCATGACGACTTTCCGAGACCATGTCTGTACATGCTAGGCTCGTAAAGTTTAACCTTAGTATTCGCATGTTGATGTCTACGGGTGCTTCTATTCTTGTAGACAGTGTTGGGCCCCCAAGAGCAGAGGTTTGTAGAACAGCAGCAAGTTTCCCTTAAGTGGATCACCCAAGGTTTATCGAACTCAGGGAGGAAGAGGTCAAAGATATCCCTCTCAAGCAACCCCGTAATCACAAAGCAAGAAGTCTCTTGTGTCCCCAACACACCAAATACACTTGTCGGGTGTATAGGTGTACTAGTTCGGCGAAGAGATAGTGAAATACAAGTAATATGGATGTATATGAGTGGTAATAGCAATCTGAATAAAATATGGCAGCGAGTAAACATGCAACAAAACAGTAAACAAACGGAGATTCGATGCTTGGAAGCAAGGCCTAGGGATCCTGCTTTCACTAGCGGACACTCTCAACAATGATCACATAATAGGACTACTCTACACCCTTTTGTTGGATGATGAACACATTGCGTAGGATTACACGAACCCTCAATGCCGGAGTTAACAAGCTCCACAATGCACCTGTTCATATTTAAATAACCTTAGAGTGAAAGATAGATCAACATAATTACACCAAGAACTAACATAGCATGCACACTATCACCTTCATGCTTATGTAGGAGGAATAATACACATCAATACTTATCATAGCAATAGTTAACTTCGCAATCTACAAGAGATCATGATCATAGCCTATGCCAAGTACTCACACGGTGCACACACTATCACCATTACACGCGTGGAGGAGGAATAGAGTACTTTAATAACATTACTAGAGTAGCACATAGATGATATTCAACTAGATCACATAAAGAGAGAGATGAACCACATAGCTACAGCGGAGCCCTCAGCCCCGGGGGTGAATTACTCCCTCCTCATCGTGGAGACAGCGATGGCGGTGAAGATGGCGGTGGAGACGGCGGTGGAGATGACTCCGGGGGCAATTCCCCGTCCGGCAGGGTGCCGGAACAGAGACTTCTGTCCCCCGAATCTTGATTTCGCGATGGCGGCGGCTCTAGAAGGTTTTCTCGGGTCTCGTCTTCCGTCCCGGTGTTTTTAGGTCAGGGACGACTAAATAGGCGAAGAGAGGGAGTCGGAGGGGCCACGGGCTGCCCACACCACAGGGGGGCGCCCCCCCCTAGGCCGCGCCGGGGTGTGGTGTGGGGCCCCCTGGCTCCCCTCTCATCCTTCTCCGGTGCTCTGGAAGCTTCCGGGAATTATAAGGTCTTCGGTCTTTATTTCGTCCGATTCCGAAAATATTTCTTTACTAGGATTTCGAAACCAAAAACAGCGAGAAAACAGCAACCGGCCTTTCGGCATCTCGTCAATAGGTTAGTTCCGGAAAACGCATAATAATGACATATAATGTGTATAAAACATGTAGATATCATCAATAAAGTGGCATGGAACATAAGAAATTATCGATACGACGGAGACGTATCGGCATCCCCAAGCTTAGTTCTCGCTCGTCCCGAGCAGGTAAAACGATAACAAAGATAATTTCTGAAGTGACATGCCATCATAACCTTGATCATACTATTGTAAAGCACATGAGATAAATGCGAGAGATTCGAAGCAATGATGAAGACAATGAGTAAGCAAATGAATCATATAACAAAGACTTTTCATGAATAATACTTTCAAGACAAGCATCAATGAGTCTTGCATAAGAGTTAACTCATAAGCAATAAATTCTTAGTAGAAAGCTTTGAAACAACACAAAGGAAGATATAAGTTTCAGCGGTTGCTTTCAACTTTAACATGTATATCTCATGGATAATTGTCAACACAAAGTAATATAACAAGTGCAATAGGTAAACATGTAAGAATCAATGCACACAATTTACACAAGTGTTTGCTTCTAAGATAGAAAGAATAGGTAAACTGACTCAACAATAAAGTAAAAGAATGGTCCTTCAAAGAGGAAAGCATCGATTGCTATATTTGTGCTAGAGCTTTGGTTTTGAAAACATAAAGAGAGCATAAAAATAAAGTTTTGAGAGGTGTTTGTTGTTGTCAACGAATGGTAATGGGCACTCTAACCCCCTTGCCAGACAAACCTTCAAAGAGCGGCTCCCATTTTATTTTATTTTTGGGTGGCACTCCTTCCAACCTTTTCTTTCACAAACCATGGCTAACCGAATCCTCGGGTGCCTGCCAACAATCTCATACCATGAAGGAGTGCCTTTTTATTTTAGTTTTATTATGATGACACTCCTCCCCACCTTTGCTTTCTCAAGCCATGGCTAACCGAATCCTTCGGGTGCCGTCCAACAATCACATACCATGGAGGAGTGTCTATTTTTGTTAATTAATTTGGGACTGGGAATCCCATTGCCGGCTCTTTTTGCAAAATTATTGGATAAGCGGATGAAGCCACTAGTCCATTGGTGAAAGTTGCCCAACAAGATTGAAAGATAAACACCACATACTTCCTCATGAGCTATAAAACATTGACACAAATCAGAGGTGATAAATTTTGAATGGTTTAAAGGTAGCACTCAAGCAATTTACTTTGGAATGGCGGAGAAATACCATGTAGTAGGTAGGTATGGTGGACACAAATGGCATGAATATTGGCTCAAGTATTTGGATGCATGAGAAGTATTCCCTCTCGATACAAGGTTTAGGCTAGCAAGGTTATTTGAAGCAAACTCAAGTATAAAATGGTGCAGCAGGACTCACATATAAACATATTGTAAGCATTATAAGACTTTACATTGTCTCCTTGTTGTTCAAACACCTCAACCAGAAAATATCTAGACTTAGAGAGACCAATCATGCAAACCAAATTTTAACGAGCTCTATGTAATTATTCATTAATGGGTACAAGGTACATGATGCAAGAGCTTAAACAAGATCTATATGAGCACAACAATTGCCAAGTATCACATTATTCAACACCAATTACTACATGTAGCATTTCCCGTTTCCAACCATATAACAATTAACGAAGCAATTTCAACCTTCGCCATGAAAATTAAAAGCTAAGAACACATGTGTTCATACGAACCAGCGGAGCGTGTCTCTCTCCCAAACAATCATTTATTCAAACAAAAACAAAAACAAAAACATACAGACGCTCCAAGTAAAGAACACAAGATGTGACTGAATAAAAATATAGTTTCAAGAGAAGGAACTCGATACTTTGTCGATGAAGAAGGGGATGCCTTGGGCATCCCCAAGCTTAGATGCTTGAGTCTTCTTGAAATATGCAGGGATGAACCACCGGGGCATCCCCAAGCTTAGACTTTTCATTCTTCTTGATCGTAGTATATCATCCTCCTCTCTTGACCCTTGAAAACTTCCTTCACACCAAACTTCAAGCAAACTCATTAGAGGGTTAGTGCATAATCAAAAATTCACATGTTCAGAGGTGACACAAACATTCTTTTCACTTCTGGACATTGCATAAAGCTACTGGACATTAATGGATCAAAGAAATGAATCCAACATAGCAAAAGAGGCAATGCGAAATAAAAGGCAGAATCTGTCAAAAACAGAACAGTCCGTAAAGACGAATTTAAAGCTGGCACCAGACTTGCTCAAATGGAAAAACTCAAAACTAATGAAAGTTGCGTACATATCTGAGGATCACGCTCGTAAATTGGCAGATTTTTTCGAATTTTCTACAGAGGCCTGTGCCCAGATTCGTGACAGACAGCAATGCTGTTTCTGCGCAGCGATCCCAAATATAACATCAACTTTAGCATAGAAACTTTACTTGGCACAAAAACATGATAAGGAGAGGTTGCTACAGTAGTAAACAACTTCCAAGACACAAATATAAAACAGAGTACTGTAGCAAAATAACACATGGGTTATCTCCCAAGAAGTTCTTTCTTTATAGCCATTAAGATGGGCTCAGCAATTTTGGTGATGCACCCACAAGAAATAGTATTTGAAGCAAAAGAGAGCTTCAAGAGGAAATTCGAAACACATTTAAGCCTAACATGCTTCCTATGCAGAAGAATCTTATACACAAATGAATTCATGAAGAGCAAAGTGACAAGCATAAGAGGATAAAACACGAGTAACTTAAAGATTCTCAACATAAAGAGGGGAAACTTAATATTATTAAGATGCATATAACCATATTTCCCTCTCTCATAATAACTTTCAGTAGCATCATTGATGAAATCCACAATATACCCATCACTTAAAGCATTCTTATCATGGTTCATATGCATAGAAGTATCATTAATTTTGGCATAAGAAGAGTTATTCTCATTAATAGTAATTGGAGCAAGATTATTATCAAGAATTTGAACATGGTAAACAAGTTGCATACTAAGGGAATGGTTTTTGGCAAGCCCATCATAACTATGACAAGTTTCATAAGGATAATTGTAACATGTGTCATATACATCTCTATAGCAATTATCTAAACCAGAATATGTAATATCATCATTTTCACTAAAAGTAGAAGTCTCAAATATAGGATCTTCAAGCACAACATCCCCAAGCTTAGAGCTTTCAATATCATCGTTTAAGGGAACATGAATAATGCTATCATCATTACTTTCATAATCAGTACCAAAGAGATTTTCAATATCAAAGGCAGTGTGCTCATCCAAATCATGATCACTAATATGGGTAAAGGGTATAGGAAGATCATCGTACTCAGATTCATTATCATAATAATCATTAGGAGCAACATACTTACGGTTACCTAGCGTTATCTCATTCACGCGGGGATACGCCGTTACCTCTTTCTTTTTATTCTCCTTCTTCTTCTTCTTCTTCTTCTTCTTCTTCTTCGTTCCCTTCTTCTTCTCCTTCTTCTTCTTCTTCTCTTCCTTCTCCTCATTCCCTTCTTTAGGAGGAAGAGGCTTGAAGGGTGGCTTGTCCGCATAACCTGATTTACTTTTAGAAACAATAGAAGAAACTTGGGAGGATCCCTCCTTTTCATTAATTAGTTGAAAACACACAGCGGTCCTATCATATTTTGGCAAGGTGTCATCTTCTAAAATATTTTGTATGTAAGTATTTGTATGGCTATTATCAATGCAATAAGAAAGACAACCATGCAGGACATCATCAATATCAAGATCGTTAATATTTAACAAAGAAATTTTTCTTGATAACTCTTCACACTTCAAAAATAAGGTAAGTTCATCATGCTGATTAGGAATAATTTCATCATCACAATACAAATTTGCAGCACTCATGGGGTTTGAATTATCATTGGAGGAACATTGAAAATTAAAATGACCAACTCTATGGCAAAGTTCACAAATAAAAGGATAGAGGGCACACACTTTTTCTCCAAGATCATCAAGAGCCCTAGACCACTTTCTAGTTTTTTCATTCCTATGATGGATACAATATTCTTCCTCAATTTGATTAATTCCACAAGGTCTATGTATTCCACAAAAATTAACATGCTTATAGGAAATAGCATTAGCTTAGGAGTTTGAGCATGCTTATTGCAATCATTAACAACAATTTCATTCTTCATGCAAGCCTCTTTAAAAGGTTCATGATACTTATCAAAATTCTTCCTAGGCAATTCAATGTGAGAAGAAAAAGCTTTATAAAGATTTGCAATAACTTGAGAGTCAAGACCATAAGTAGCACTCATATTTCGAAATTTATCAGTATTCATAAAAGTTTCAATGCATTCATAATCATAGTTTATACCTGATTCTTTACCTTTGTCATTCTCCCAATCTTCAGCGTTCTCCTTAATCCGATCAAGAAGGTCCCTTTTAAACTCTTCTTTGTTGCGCGTGAATGATCCGGAACAAGTAGTATCCAGACAAGGTCTTATCTTGAAAAGAAAGTCTTGCATAGAAATTATCAATGATGATATTACCTGGAAGCTCATGATTGGGGCATTTGAGCATTAAAGTCTTCAATCTCTCCCATGCTTGGGCAATACTCTCTCCATCATGAGGCCAAAAATTATATATATGGTTTCGATCTTTGTGAATTTCACTTGGAGGATAGAACTTAGAACAAAATAGAGGCATAATATCCTTCCAATCAAGAGAGTGCCCGTCCTTCAGCAATTTATACCAATGCGCCGCTTTACCAGACAACGACATAGAGAATAGTTTCTTCTTCACTTCATCCATAGAGATACCTGCACACTTGAATAACCCGCATAATTCATGCAAAAACAGTAAATGATTTCCGGGATGGACAGTTCCATCCCCTTCATAGCGGTTATCCATAACACGTTCAATAATTTTCATAGGTATTTTATACGGAATACTTTCAGCAGGTGGATTTAAAATATCGAAGCATCATTAGAGTTATCGCATATGGGAGATAAAGCATTATCGAGCAAAATATTTCTTCCAAAGCGGAGGAGCTAAAAAGATTGTTTTTATGTAAACTAGCTTCCCCAAGCTTAGACTTCTTCATAGCATTAGCAGTAATTGCATTCATACTAATAACATTGCTATTATAAGGTTCCATAGGTTTTTTAATTTTCGCATCAAACCATCCATGTCTTAAATCAGGAAATAGAATAAGAAGCTCATTGTTGTCCATTATGCCTAACTAGTGTAAATAAAAACAAGAAACAAAAAGATGCAATTGCAGGATCTAAAGGAAATAGCTTCGAGCACTCACACAACGGCGCGAGAAAAGTACTGTTACCTGGAACCGGAGTATGAGTGCCTTTTACCTTTCCTCCCCGGCAACGGCGCCAGAAAAGTGCTTGATGTCTACGGGTGCTTCTATTCTTGTAGACAGTGTTGGGCCCCCAAGAGGAGAGGTTTGTAGAACAGCAGCAAGTTTCCCTTAAGTGGATCACCCAAGGTTTATCGAACTCGGGGAGGAAGAGGTCAAAGATATCCCTCTCAAGCAACCCTGTAATCACAAAGCAAGAAGTCTCTTGTGTCCCCAACACACCAAATACACTTGTCAGGTGTATAGGTGTACTAGTTCGGCGAAGAGATAGTGAAATACAAGTAATATGGATGTATATGAGTGGTAATAGCAATCTGAATAAAATATGGCAGCGAGTAAACATGCAACAAAACAAGTAAACAAACGGAGATTCGATGCTTGGAAGCAAGGCCTAGGGATCCTGCTTTCACTAGCGGACACTCTCAACAATGATCACATAATAGGACTACTCTACACCCTTTTGTTGGATGATGAACACATTGCGTAGGATTACACGAACCCTCAATGCCGGAGTTAACAAGCTCCACAATGCACTGTTCATATTTAAATAACCTTAGAGTGCAAGATAGATCAACATAATTACACCAAGAACTAACATAGCATGCACACTATCACCTTCATGCTTATGTAGGAGGAATAATACACATCAATACTTATCATAGCAATAGTTAACTTCGCAATCTACAAGAGATCATGATCATAGCCTATGCCAAGTACTCACACGGTGCACACACTATCACCATTACACGCGTGGAGGAGGAATAGAGTACTTTAATAACATTACTAGAGTAGCACATAGATGATATTCAACTAGATCACATAAAGAGAGAGATGAACCACATAGCTACAGCGGAGCCCTCAGCCCGGGGGTGAATTACTCCCTCCTCATCGTGGAGACAGCGATGGCGGTGAAGATGGCGGTGGAGACGGCGGTGGAGATGACTCCGGGGGCAATTCCCCGTCCGGCAGGGTGCCGGAACAGAGACTTCTGTCCCCCGAATCTTGATTTCGCGATGGCGGCGGCTCTGGAAGGGTTTTCTCGGGTCTCGTCTTCCGTCCCGGTGTTTTTAGGTCAGGGACGACTAAATAGGCGAAGAGAGGGAGTCGGAGGGGCCACGGGCTGCCCACACCACAGGGGGGCGCGCCCCCGGGCCGCGCCGGGTGTGGTGTGGGGCCCCCGGCTCCCCTCTCATCCTTCTCCGGTGCTCGGAAGCTTCCGGGAATTATAAGGTCTTCGGCCTTTATTTCGTCCGATTCCGAAAATATTTCTTTACTAGGATTTACGAAACCAAAAACAGCGAGAAAACAGACAACCGGCCTTTCGGCATCTCGTCAATAGGTTAGTTCCGGAAAACGCATAATAATGACATATAATGTGTATAAAACATGTAGATATCATCAATAAAGTGGCATGGAACATAAGAAATTATCGATACGACGGAGACGTATCACATGTGCAAATCTGGCTTGCACCCGTTGTATGCACACGTAGAATCCACAACACTCGATCATCACGTGATGCTTCGAAACAACGAGTCTTAACAACGGTGCATACTAAGGACGATCACTTCATGGATATGCGAATATCGTTAGTGCCCAACTAGTTGGAGGATCGGGACGCCTAGCGTCTTCAACCTTCGTACATTCCCATAAAACTTATGAGTTTATGTAGTCTCACTAGATTATATTCTATCATCTTGCAATCAGGTCTTAGATATCACATATATCTCATACCTTGCTTATTTCTGAAAACGAAATTTCCAGCTCCTTACTTTGCAAACGGATTTGAACTACAAGTTTTCTCTGGGACAAGATGATATTAGGTACTAATTGAAACCATTGTTCTTTGAATCATCAATGTGAGGTTTACTAAAAGTTTGCAATAGAACTTAATCATTTCTTGATTCTTTAACAATACGGTACCAGTCCGTAAAGTTACTTGTCAGACTTAACAGTATTTCAATCTCAATTACAAGACTAGCGCATGGTAGAAAACGGATGCCAATTCTACAAATTTAATTCAAAATACTATTCAGACTATGTTCATGATAATTAGTTCAAATTTTAATCTAATTACTAATGAACTCCCAGTTAATACAACATCATCCCTCGTAGTTGTTAAGTGGCACACGATCCACATCCACTACACCAAAACCGATCATCACGTGAGATGATGTAGTTTCAATGGTGAACATCAACATGTTGATCATATCACCCATATGACTCGTGTTCAACCTTTCGGTTTCCGTTGTCCCGAGGCCATGTCTGTACATGCTAGGCTCGTCAATCAAACCCAAGTATTTCCGCGTGTGCAACATGGCTTACACTCGTTGTATGTGAACGTAGAATCTATCACATCCGATCATCACGAGATGCTTCAAAACGACGAACTGTAGCAACGGTGCATACGAGGGGAGAACATTTTATTATCTTGATATTAATGTGAGGGATCATCTTATAATGCTACCGTCGCGATCTAAGCAAGATAAGATGCACAAAGGATTAACATCACATGCAATTCATAATATGTGATATGATATGGCCTTTCTTCTTATGCTTTTGATCTCCATCTCCAAAGCACACGATCATGATCTCCATCATCACCAGCATTGCACCAAGGTCCATGGCGCCGCTTCATGGTTGTCCATCACTTATAGCTACTATGACAACTACTTGAAATAAAGCTATTACATGATGAATAGACACACATGTCTTTAACAAAAATTAAAGACAACCATTAGGCTCCTGCCGGTTGCCATAATACAATAATGAACATCTCATACATCAAATATAATCATCATCACATCATGGCCATATCACATCACCAAACCCTGCAAAAACAAGTTAGATGCCTCTAATTTGGTTTGCATATTTTACGTGATTTAGGGTTTTCGAGTAAGATCCAATCTACCTACGAACATGAACCACAACGGTGATACTAGTGTTGTCAATAGAAAGTGCAAATTGGAATCTCCACTATGGTGGAAGAAACAGACACCCGCAAAGCCACTTATGCAATACAAGTTGCATGTCAAGCGTGGAGCAAGTCTCATGAGACGTGGTCATGTAAAGTTAGCCCGGGCCGCTTCATCCCACCATCCCGCAAGATGCAAAGTACACAAACTAAAGCAACAAAAGAATCAACGCCCACAAAACCATTGTGTTCTACTCGTGCAACAGATCTATGCATAGACATGGCTCTGATACCACTGTTGGGGTTCGTTGCATAGAAAACAAAAAATTTCCTATCGCAAAGACGAATAAATCCAAGATCTAATCTATGGAACACCCAAGATCTAATCTACAAGATCGGAGCAACGAGATTGATGTGAGACTAACCCTCGAAGATTTCCAAAGCCTACGAGATTAGATCTCGTTGTTGGTGTAGACGATCGTCCCCAGTGCTGCAATCTGGCAGCACTTCCGTACTCGGTCGCGCGTACGGTGTCGATGAAACCCCTTCCTCTCCCCGTTCCAGCGGGCAGCAGAGGTGTGGTAGATCTCCACGGAATCCCAGCAGCACGACGGCGTGGTGGTGGTGGTGGAGAAGAATTACTGCAGGGCTTCGCCTAAGCATGCGCAGTATATGGAGGAGGAAGAGAGGGGGGCGGCCAGGGTTTCTGGATTGGTGTGGTGGCCGGCCACTCCCTCCCCTCTTTATATAGGGGGAGGGGTCGGCCTAGGGTTCCCCCTGGGCCCCACCTATCCCTTGGCCGGCCATAGGGGGGAGACTTTTCTTCCCCCTCAAGCCTTCCCCTTATCTCTTCGTTTAAACACTTTATTTTAGAGATAGATCTTATCTCTAGATTTAAACCATTTAAATTAAGAGATAGATCTTATCTCTAAGGGGTAGGCCGGCCTGGGCCCACATGTCATAGTGGGCAGGCCCCACCATGCCATGTGGCGCCTACATGGCCTCTCCTGGGGTGGTGGGCCCACTGGTGAACCTCTAGAACCTTCTAGAAGCTACGGTCAAAACACCGGACTTTTTCCCGAACCCCGGAAAATGACTTCCCTTATATGAATCTTATTCTCCGGACCATTCCGGACCTCCTCGTGATGTCCTGGATCCCATCCGAGACTCCTAACAAAAACTTCGGACTCCATCTCATATTCCGAATCTACTTATGCGACATCGAACCTTAAGCGCGTCACCCTACAGTTCGTGAGCTATGTAGACATGATCGAGACTCCTCTCCGAGCAATAACCAATAGCGGGATCTGGAGATCCATAATGGCTCCCACATATTCAACGATGACTTAGTGATCGATTGAACCATTTACATACGATGTCGATTCCCTTTGTCACACGATATTTTACTTGTCCGAGGTTGGATCATCGGTATCTCCATACCTTGTTCAACCTCGTTACCAACAAGTACTCTTTACTCGTACCGTGGTATGTCATCTCTTATGATCCAATCATATGCTTGCAAGCTAATCAGACGACATTCCACCGAGAGGGCCCAGAGTATATCTATTCGTCATCAGGATGGACAAATCCCACTATTGATCCATATGCTTCAACTCACACTTTCAGAATACTTAATCCCATCTTTATAACCACCCATTTACGCAATGGCGTTTGATGTAATCAAAGTACCCTTCCGGTGTAAGTGATTTACATGATCTCATGGTCGAAGGACTTAAGCAACTATGTATCGAAAGCTTATAGCAAATTGAACTTAATGACTTGATATTATGATATGCTCATTTGGGTGTGTGTCCATTATATCATTCACCTAATGACATAACCTTGTTATTAATAACACCCAATGTTCATGATCACGAAACCATGATCATCCATTAATCAACAAGCTAGTTATACAAGAGGCTTACTAGGGACTCCTTGTTGTTTACATAACGCACATGTATCAATGTTTCGGTTGATACAATTATAGCATGAGATGTAAACATTTATCATGAACACTAAGATATAACAATAACTAATTTATTATTGCCTCTTGGGCATATCTCCAACAGGGACTTCCTCCCAAGTTTCCCCCATTAATTTTAGGGATTTGGCCTTATCCCTTTAGGGGGGCGCATGGGCCACGGTGGGCTACATCCCCAGCCCATGTGGACATGGTGCACCACCCATTTAGCCCATGTGGTCCCTCCAGGATAGGTGGGCCCCACCGTGGGACCCCTGGAACCTTCTAGAAGATTCCCGGTACGATACCGAAAAAATCTCGAACTTTTCTGGAACCCTAAAATCAACTTCCCTTATATGAATCTTATTCTACGGACCATTCCGGACCTTCTCGTGATGTCCTAGATCCCATCCGAGACTCCGAAAAAAATATTCGGTCTCCAACTCATATTCTGAATCTACTTATACGACATCGAACCTTAAGCGCGTCACCCTACGGTTCGTGAACTATGCGGACATGATCGAGACTCCTCTCCGATTAATAACCAATAGCAGGACCTGGAGATCCATAATGACTCCCACACATTCAGCGATAACTTAGTGATCGATTGAACCATTAACATACTATACCAATTCCCTTTGTCGCGCAATACTTTACTTCTCCGAGGTTTGATCATCGGTATCTCCATACCTAGTTCAACCTCGTTACCGACAAGTACTCTTTACTCGTACCGTGGTATGTCATCTATTGTGACATTTTCACATGACATTCCACTGAGAGGGTCCAGAGTATATCTATCCGCAATCGGGATGGACAAATCCAACTCTTTATCCATATGCCTCAACTCATACTTTCCGAATACTCAATTCCATCTTTATAACCACCCATTTACGCAGTGGCGTTTGATGTAATCAAACTACCCATCCGGTGTAAGTGATTTACATGATCTCATGGTCGAAGTACTAGGTAACTATGTTTCGAAAGCTTATAGCAAGATGAACTTAATGACTTGATCTTATGCTACACTTATTATGGGTGTGTGTCCATTATATCATTCACCCAATGACATAACCTTGTTATTAACAACATCCAATGTTCATGATCAAGAAACCATGATCATCTATTAATAAGCAAGCTAGTTTAACAAGAGGCTTACTAGGGACTCTGGTTGTTTACACAACACACATGTATTAATGTTTCCGGTTAATACAATTATAGCATGGGGTGTAAAAATTTATCATGAACACTAAGATATAACAATAACTACTTTATTATCGCCTCTCGGGCATATCTCCAACAGGACTAACTGTTGAATCTATGACATATCTGGATAGTTGTGTTGGTTGTGTTTTCAGGAGAAGGACTCATGCTGAAGCTGAGGAACTATTGGCCAATATAAGCCAAAATTATGTTGATTGGACTATATCTGAGCCAACAGCAACACCGAAGAAAAGGGTAATAATTGAATTAAATGATGAAGTGATGAGGGAAGTCAAGAAATCTCTTAAGGAGAAGTGTATTAAATCTGAAGATGTGAAGAATCTACCACCTATAGAAGAATTATGTAAGCCAATCCCTCGTCCTTCCACTATTGAGGTACACTTTCTCCAACGTTTTGATAGTAGAGATATTCCCTACTCCAAACCTCCTCATCAACGCTTAGATGAATTTGATAATTATATTGTTAAGCAAGATAACTTCAATAAGAGAGTGCAAAATCTATTGGAGATATGCCCAAGAGGCAATAATAAAGTGGTTATTATTATATATTTGTGTTTATGATAAATGTTTGCATCCCATGCTATAATTGTATTAACTGGAAACATTAATACTTGTGTGTTATGTAAACAGAAAAGAGTCAGTAGTAAGCCTCTTGTTAAACTAGCTTGTTGATTAATAGATGATCATGGTTTCCTAATCATGAACATTGGATGTTGTTAATAACAAGGTTATGTCATTGGGAGAATGATATAATGGACACACACCCATAATAAGCGTAGCATAAGATCAAGTCATTAAGTTCATCCTGCTATAAGCTTTCGATACATAGTAACCTAGTTCTTCGACCATGGGATCATGTAAATCACTTACACCGGATGGGTACTTTGATTACATCAAACGCCACAACATAAATGAGTGGTTATAAAGATGGGATTGAGTATTCAGAAAGTATGAGTTGAGGCATATGGATCAACAATGGGATTTGTCCATCCCGATGACGAATAGATATACTCTGGGTACTCTCGGTGGCATGTCGTCTAATTAGCTTGCAAGCATGTGACAAGGTCACAAGAGATGACATACCACGTACGAGTAAAGAGTACTTGTCGGTAACAAGGTTGAACTAGGTATAGAGATACCGATGATCAAACCTCGGATAAGTAAAGTATCGTGTGACAAAAGGAATCGGTATCCTATGTTAATGGTTCATTCGATCACTAAGTTATCGATGAATGTGTGGGAGCCATTATGGATCTCCAGGTCCCGCTATTGGTTATTGATTGGAGAGGAGTCTCGATCATGTCCGCATAGTTCACGAACTGTAGAGTGACACGCTTAAGGTTCGATGTCGTATAGTAGATTTGGAATATGAGATGATACCAAATGTTTTTAGGAGTCTCGGATGGGATCCAGGATATCACGAGGAGGTATGGAATTGTCTAGAGAATAAGATTCCTAGAAGGAAAGTTAATTTCTGGGGTTTGGAAAAGTTTGGGGATTTTCCGGTGGAAGACCGAGAAGGTTCTAGACGGTTCCGGAGGGTCCCCCAGTGGGTCAAATGGGCCAGGCGCACCATCCCCTCAAGGCCCAAGCCGACCACCCCTTTAGGGTTTCCCCAAAACCCTAGGGGGAGACTTGGGGGGAAGATTTCTCCCCCCTCTTTTGGCCGCCGGCCCTAGGGCTTGGAGGAGGGGCCAAGGCAACCCTGGCCGACCTCCCCCCTATATAAATAGGGGAGGGGCAGGGGCGCAGCCCTCCTTCACCCCTCCAACCCTAGCCACCCCTCTCCCTCCTCCACATCAATCTGCACCGGCTTGGCGAAGCCATGCAGAATCTTCTCCTCCACCACCACCACCATGCCGTCGTGCTGCTGGGATTCCGAGGAGATCTACCACACCTCTGCTGCCTGCTGGAACAGGAAGTGGAAGGACCCCTCGTCGACACCGTACGCACGACCGAGTACGGAAGTGCTGCCGGATTGCAGCACCGGAATGATCGTCTACATCAACAACGAAATCTGATCTCGTTATGGCTTTGGATCTTCGAGGGTTAGTCTATCATCTCTCTTATTGCTCCGATCTTCATATATAAGATCTTGGCTTTTTCCTAGATTATATCTTGGTTTTGTTCTTCTTCACGGTAGAATTTTTTTGTTTTCTATGCAACGAACCCACCAGTGGTATTATAGTCGTGTCTATGCATAGATCTGTTGCACGAGTAGAACACAATGAGTTTGTGGGTGTTGATGCTTTTGTTGTCTTTTGTTATGTGTACTTTCCATCTTGCGGGATGGTGGGATGAAGCGGTCTAGGCTAACTTTAGATGACTGTGTTCATGAGACTTGCTCCACGCTTGACATGCAACGTGTATTGAATAAGTGGCTTTGCAGGTGTCTATCTCTCTCACCAGAAGAGAGCTACGGATTTTCGCTTCTTTCTCTAGAGCAATATGTAGAACCGGTGCATCTAGTAGGTGCAATATAGCATCATCAACATGGAGGTGGAAGGAAGCTACGAGCTCTGCATCCTTCCCTCACCTTGTCGTTGAAGACGATCAGAAGATGCGAAGCCGCGACGTCCGGACTGGTGCTGTTCTACGACAAGCAGACAACAACACTTATGGTAGCGGCCGGAGGTGAGCGACACAGCGACGAGCAACTGGCGATGTGTTCCAGCGGTGAGCAGCCGGCGACGTATGGATTAAAAGGGACATGGATTATTGGCTAAAGCCCACACTAACGACCGAGTAATGGATGGCATACCAGGCATGCTTCGATCACTCCAAAAGCTAGTATGCTTACCAAGTCGACGCTAAGAATCTTGGCTCCCAAATCTTCAACCAGCCACGACGCCCACGATTCTGCACACGATCTCCAGGACGTGCACACTCCATCGCTGGAATCTCCGCCGGCAGCCTATATAATGACCAGCAAGCCAAACGAGCTAGGCGAATGATCGGTCTACGGCCGGCTTCAGTCCATCGGTGCTGCCCAAATCACGAACCATAAAACACCAACGCAAGATCATCAACCGAAAACCAGTCCATCGCCCACCGCGCATGTGCTCGCCTATCAGTCCATCGACTCCACACATCGCCGACTGCTCGCCGCTGGAACACATCCCCGGTTGCTCGTCGATGTGTCGCTCACCTCCGGCCGCTCGAATACAGAGAAAATTACAAAAAACCACCACATATCAGGCAGTTGTTTCAGAAAGCCACCACTTTACGAATTTTTTTCAAAAAGCAACCACTCTAGAGATAACACGTTACAAATAGCACTGATTCCACTATGATGCTGGTTTAATCACCAAACTGACATGTGGGTCCTGCTGTCAAGCTAACGTGGCGACTAACAATGGTCAAGAGAGAAGATGGTTTAAGTTCTGGGCTTCTTTGCAAAATTTCATGGGACGCACTAGTCAAAATATCCTATTTTCTCCTTTTCATCTAGAAAAGAATATAAGGACGGCGTGCTCGGCCGCCGGCCGCCGGCGTCGGCCCTTAGCTCCCCCGGTCCTCAGCCCCACCGGCGTCGGCCCTCAGATCCGCTGGTCCCCAGTCCCGCCGACGCCGGTCCTCAGCCCCGCCGACACCGGTCCTCGGCCCCGCCAGCGCAGGCCCTCAGCTCCGCCAGCACCAGCTCCGGCGAGGACGCACATCCAGGCCTTGCGTCCCTCGTCGACCCGCGCGTAGGAGGTCTCTGTGCGGAAGACGAGGAGGAGCGCGAGCGCCGAGCGGTGAGTTGATAGGGGAGGGGGATGCGGTGAGCGCGTGGTCCGGGACGAGCGTGTTGTAGGCGGGCTTTCCCCTATAACCCCCCCAAGTTGACGCCACTTCCCTCATATGCCCCCCTTGTGTCACTGACATGTGGGTCCGGACCCCACATGTCAGTGACACAAAGGGGGGCATATGAGGGAAGTGGCTTCAACTAGGGGGTTATAGGGAATTATCCCGTTGTAGGCGGCGACGGCGAAGGCGGTGAAGGCGGAGACGGGCGTGACGAGGGAGAGGATGACCCGGGAGGAGAGCGAGGAGAGGAGGTGCCGCAGGTGGCGCAGCGAGCTGCGGTGCTCCCGCCACTGCGCGTGGGATTGGCTGCCGCCGGGAGGTGGTCTGGGAAGCAGCGGGCGATGTGCAGGTGGTGGCGCCGCGAGTAGGGCTTCAGGGGCGGCGGCACCGGCATGGCCGGGCCCCTGGCGGTGCGACAAGGGGAGGGGCAAAGGGGATTGAATCCTTGCTCGGCTCAAGCCATAGCCGCAGTATCTCGGAATCGGGCCGGACACCTTGTTGGCGCTGAGTTGCAGCTCCTGCAGCGACGAGAGGTTCACGAGCGTGGCCGGGATGTGGCAGAGGCAGCGACGTCTGATTTGGTGGAGCTCCCGTTCGTGCCAGGAGGAGGGGCGGCGGATGGGGACTACTCAAGGGCCATTGGAGAATACGGAGACTGGGACGCGGCAGAGGTCAACGACGGAGATTGGCCGGAGCGGAGGAAGATTGTCGGGGATGACGACGCAGACCACATTGACTCGACTCCCTTGGCGATTACCCGCAGTAGGAAACGGCGGAGACGAGTGCGCCGGACCGCCGGTGCGTCCGGCCGTAGCTGATCTCTCTGGCCTGAGACCGGTACGGGCTCCAGTTAGATTGGTCAATGTGGTGGAAAAAATTAAAAAAAGAATAAAAAAGTGTCGTTAGAAAAGATGTGGACCATAAAATTAGAATTTATAATGTACCAAGGACTTTTTTACAAATTTTACATGCCACGTCATCCTGACAGCGGGACCCACATATCAGTTTAGCTATTAAACCAGCATCATAGTGGAATCAGTGTAACGTGTTATCTCTAGAGTGGTTGCTTTTTGAAAAAAATTCGTAAAGTGGTGGCTTTCTGAAACAGCTGCCTGATATGTGGTGGTTTTTTGTAATTTTCTCTACCATAAGTGCTGTTGTCTGGTTGCCATAGGGTGATTAGCAGCAGCATGTACACTTTTCTTCTTTCCAAGCTTGCAAGGTTTTCCTGCACACCTAGTGTAGACTTGGCCTAGCTAATGACTAATTATTTGGCCATTGTATGTTAGCTAGATAATTTAGTGTGCTAAGCATTTATCTTTAATAGACACTATACATCTTTTTATGTCTAGCCATATTTTGTTGTTATATCTTCGGAAAGTATTTATATATAGGGTTGCGGGAATGATATCGACATATATCCTGAAATTTAGTATTTTGATGTCGTCCCCCGGCACAGAGAATTCGAGCAAAATTATTAATACACATAGCCTACATTTATGTTGTGGTTGAATTTATCACACAATTTATTTCTTTTGAAAATATGGTACCGCCCATGGCAATGATAATTTAGAACGCTTAGTTAATAGTTTAGCCATTGAACGATTTGCTTTCTGGGACAAGTAACAATTTGGTATATCATCTATATTTTAAGACAAAATCAGTGTCAACAAGCGGGGGGGGGGTGAATAGGAGCTATGCAAGTTTTAATACAAGCAAGTAGAACGAACCGACCATGTGTAAGGACAGCGAGACAACTGGGCGGACGGTAGCGGACACAACGCACGATGTGTTTACTGTAGTTTCCTCCACCAAAGGAGGTACGTATACATTGAGGAGATGTGGACCACAAAGATACCAACCGCCACAAAGGCATCACCTTAGTCCTCGTGAACACCCTATAAAGGAGTATTCACTTCTCCACTATCAAGGTCGGTCGAGGCAGCGATTCCTTCACACAAGGTTGGGGCAAGCTCCACAACAGCCGAAGCCTCCCAACACCGTGTAGGGCTACTACAACACCAAGCTAGCCTCCACACAGGCTCATCTCAAGGGATCCACAAAATAAATCCTAGGGTTACAAGATCCACAAAGGATTGGGTGGGATTGACGAAATCTTTTTTCGTGGAAGTGTAGATCGGGATCCCCTCCTTCACTCCTCAAAATATGGGCTTGATTGATTCGCTAGGGAAGGAGATCCTCAAGATTTGAACTCAGCAACAATGGAGGAGAGAGAGATAGTGAGAAGATGCTTATGGCGAGCTGGGGAAGAAGACCCCTTTATATAGAGGGCATTCAAAATCCAGCCGTTCCTCTCATCCCGCACGACCGATACTACCGCTCGGGTGAGCGATACTACCGGGTCCATGTGACTGTTGCTCTCCAAGTTAGGGCACATGCCGCCTGACCGGTACTACCGGTCTAGGTAGTTTGGATACTGGATCCAGGGCGGTACTGCTTCGGGTAGTGCCGCATGTGAGGAACTTGCAACGGTACCAGATCGGTACTACCGTGATTCACTCGGAAGAGTGACTCAAGCGGGAATGCCGGTCTCGGTACCGCTCTAGTACCGAAGCTTTTCCAGTAGTTTAGGCCACTTGGGCAGTACCGTAGTAAAGTACCGGTTCCTCGTGGGAAGCGGTAATACCATCATGGCGGTTCCAGCTGACGTGTACCAGGTTTTGAAGGCGGTAGCGGTACTACCGCTCGCAAGACCGGTACTACCGGTCATGCAGAAAACACATGTTTTCAACAGGTTTTCACAACCTCTCCAACTGTTACCTCGCGACACACACACAAATAACCGAAAAGTACCAACTAATCCTAGATACGTTCTTTGTCTTCAGATCTTGAGTGGGTCAACGAGAACACCGTGTATCTATAAATATTTCAACAACTATGCACACGGTAAAATTGTATTCTAATGTTGTGATCAAACACACAAAATCTTAATGAAAGACTTTGCTCCTTCACCAGTGTATGATATATGATACTTTTCATTGTGATTAGTCTGATGCATCATCCCCTAGCACCGCTGTTACAGTGATAAGTTCAGCCGACTTGTTACATGCCCATTGTTTAATTTTGGGTAACATGCTGCAGCTTCCCAAGTGGTGCCGGGAATCTTTTTATGGAGTTAGTGCTAATCAAGTTTCAGTTGACCACTCTTCATGGAACTCACCATCCTCGTTGCCATTAAAAAGAGAGAGACCCGATCACTACAAGCATCCTTCTCCAGAGGTAAGTTCACTCCTTAACTTAGAGCAAGTACAATAAAGATTAGTTAGCAGGCTATAGGAATTTAAATAAAATATATGTGCTTAGAGAAAGTACAATAGAACCCAGTCAGCTGACTATAAGATATTAAATAGTACTATATTTTAGAGGACTTGGAGGAGAGAGAAGGGGAGAGAGAAGGGAGGTGGGCTCTTATGGAATAGCCAGCTCTTGCATGTGCTTCTAGGCAATTTGTGAGAGTGAAAGGTGGGCCATATGTTAGTAAAGTATTTCATTCTTATAGCCAACTATTGTACATGTTAGCTATATGGTGACTACAAATAACATAGCATCTTGTTATAGCCACTAGTTGGCTATATTATTGGAATTGCTCTTAGTTGGAGGGGAAAGAAGAAGAGAGAGAAGGTAAGTGGGTTCTTATGCAAGAGCCCACTCTAGCACGTGCTCCTAGGCACTTATGTATTGATAAATTAGTGTATTTCTAAAGACAAGTATTGTCATGTTAGCTATATGTTAGACTAGCCACAATGGGGGTATCATAAGTAGTATCATGCATGCCATGTTTGCAAAAATCTGATGTGGCTCAAAAACACCAATTAATGAGGTGAGAGATGAGAGTGGTATCATAATATAATACCGTATCATAGCACGTAAAACTAAAAAACTTAATGGCTAAAACATCATGTACACAAATTTGCATTGAGATTCTACAAAACATTAAATATGATAATACTATTATACTATCTTATGATACCATGCATTGTGGGATAGTGTCATAAATTAGTATCATGTGCATGATACTAATGTATGATACTTTCCATTGTGACTAGTCATAGCTATAGATGATGTGGCATATTGCCTATAGCCAGCTACTATTGAACTTGCTCTTATACAAATATTGGACATAATAAATGCACACGTATCTGTAAGTACATGGCTCAATTTGCTAAAGATTTACTCAACTATACCTTGTACATGTAGCTCGATATGGTAAAGATTACTCTACGATACCTTGGTGCATGTAGCTCGATGTTGTAAAGATTACTCTACTAAACCTTGGTACATGCATGTAGCTCAATACGGTGTTTGAGATTTCGCTGGAATACCCAGATCTGGCTACGAGGGCCTCCAGCGTGGCGGATTAGTGACCAGCGAGGTCGAATCGGCTATGTTGGTTTCTGCATTATCGGCTATGAAGGTCAATTCACTCGCAAAAAAGGCTATGAAGGACGATTAATTTGTTAGGCATTTTTTCAATGTTACATTCGGTGTTGCGATTTACCACATGTGTGCATCATCTTTATTGTGTGTATGCTATAGAGTGATTGCTCCAATATTACATACGTGTTAATTTAATGTTGAATGAGCTAGAGAAAAAATGTTAGATGTATTACAGAGAAATGTTACAAAATAATATCGCTTTTTTAAAAATGGTAATGGTAATGTTGGGCTGAAGTAGATGGGTAACGTGCTGGCAGCCCGATCGAGTGCGCTTGCCTAGAAGGAGATGTGATTTTCTTTAATAATATTAGCAATTGGCTGGCGATAAGCAAGGTTCAGTTGACTAACTAAGGTGTATGCCTGGCAGAAAGTCAAATTAGAGCACCACTACAGCTACAGAAATACTACTCTGGTCCGAATTAATCGACGCAGTGTCTACCTAGGCGTTGTTTACTTCTAACATCACCCCGCGTCGATTAATTACGAACGGAGGGAGTAGATCTTTCAGCTCACTCACAATCGAGGTGATCGAGAGAACCTTCACTAGTTGAGCCACCACTCCATGCACCCATGATCCATGGACTTAGCGACGGGTGCCATGAGGTCTCTCCTCCCCAAGCTGCTCGAGCTCCTCAAGGAGGAGTACAATCTGCAGACCGGCGTCAGGGCAGACGTGGAGTCTCTCTCCAAGGAGCTTGCGAGCATGCAAGCCGCCCTCCACAAGGTCGGCCAGGTGCAACGGGACCAGCTCGACGAGCTGGTCAATATCTGGGCCGACGAGGTCAGGGAGCTCTCCTACAACATGGAGGATGTCGTCGACACCTTCCTGGTGCATGTAGATGGCTCCGTGCCTAGTGCTAGCTCAAAGAGTTTCAAGGGGCTCATAAAAAAGATGGGGAACCTGTTCCACAAGGGGAAGGCTCGTCGTGAGATCGCCGATGCCATCAAGGACATCAATAAGCAAGTTCAAGAGGTGGCCAACCGGCGTGCCAGGTACATGGTTGACAATATTGTAGCTAAGCCTGCATCTGAGGCTAAGCCTACATATGAGACCACTATCGACCCTCGTCTTCGAGCTCTGTACGCGGTAGCTACAGATCTCGTGGGCATCTATGGGAAAAGGGACCAAGATCTCATCAAGTTGTTGTCTGACGATGACATCTCCAACAAGAAACTGAAGATAGTCTCCATCGTCGGATTCGGAGGGTTGGGAAAGACAACCCTTGTCAAAGCAGTGTATCAGAAGATGAAAGGTGATTTTGGTTGCAGTGCATTTGTTCCCATCGGTCGTGATGCCGACGCCAAGAAGGTTTTCATTGAGATCCTCATTGATCTTGATAAGGAAAAATACACTAATTACACTCTAACTGTGTTGAATGAACGACAACTCATCGACGAACTCGTGGTATTTCTGGAGAACAAGAGGTATGAATCACCCACCCAATGAATCTTATCTTTGATGTGTGTTTTTCCCTTTGTATGGTAGTTGTATTATAACACCACAACGAAGGCCTTGCAATTAATAATATTTTCCTTTATTTCATAGTGTATCTAGATTTTGATATACAGTAACACTCTAAGTACCTAGACATACCTAGGGCGAAGCCACGCTTCAAAAAACCTGACTTAATATGCCGAGCACTTGGTTAACACTACCAAAGCATATAAACATGTTTCAAAATTTTAGAGATATCAATCAAATCATTTGTAAAAAATATAATATATAATTATGGCACCTATTCTGAAATAAAACAAAATATATGCAATCAGGCTCTTTTGGGGTGGGTGGGCGCGTTGGGGGGGTGGGGGGGGGGGGGTGGGGGGCGCCGCTGAGCTAGAGTAGGCAGAAAAGTAGAACACCTGTTGTCAGGTCGTCGGTCTGACCATGCTCACGTCTAACTGCCAATCTTATAACCCTTCTTATGCAACTAAAATTTTAAGAGAAATATTTGAAACCTTGCACACATGATTTATGCAAAATAATGCGCACAAAGTAAACAAAATTTGCACTAATCTATAAGATCCAATAATTGTGAAGTGTAAAGTAGTGCAACTTTACACATCAACATAATAGCCTTCAGATAATGCACTCTAAAATGTACAGAGCAAGTTAAGATACATGAAAGCTGAATCAAGTAATAACCGAACGACCTATACAACAATAGTGGATGGGCTTACTGGGATAGAAACAATAAAAACCCAAAGCAGCACATTGAGTTGAACACACCATAGAAGATCAAACAGACGGACGACGAATCGAGTAATACAACAAAAAAAATCCAGGGGCTTGAAAATTAGTAAATGTTATCTACGTATGGATCAAACAAAATAATCAAGATAAACGGTACAATTTTTTGGTCAAATTAACAATACAATTTCAAAAAGGAGAGCTACTTCGATCGTTGCTTGCAACCATAGGAAAATTAACATGAATTATTTAATCTAATCTCTAGATAGTACACTGACCATTGCTCTCGCACAATTCTATGGAACGAAATCTAGTGCTAAATAAACATTGCACCTAATTCTGTACGTTAGGAGTTGTCAATACTAAGACAACAACTAACAGAATAATATTCCCTCCATTTCTAGATAAAAGGTGTATAGTTTATTTAAGAAAAGTCTCTGAAATATAAGGTATATTGTGTTTGACACCTGTGTAGATATTTTTTTAGAGATTTGATTGTGTTCCTTATCTTTTAAAAGCTCTTTCATTTTCTCGTGTCAATTGCCTAGGATCAATCCCGCCAAAACCTTGTGTAATTTTTCCTCCATATGTGTTTCTTAATTTTCGTGTCAAAAAGTATACACTGTATATATACGAATGGAGGGAATATATGAATCTAAAATATCAAAAGAATGAATGAAACTCAGACATGATATATCTGCAAATGAATGAGATACATTTTTTTAAGTTAAAATGGAGATATTTTTGAATATTTGTTAATTGGAAACATTAGGAAAAAGAAAATTTGTGAAGATGTTAATCTACAAAAAGGAAAAAAATTCAAACATACCCACACTAGTAGGAAAAACCTCTGCGTGTCAAATTTGGCCACCACTCCCGCGACTGGTACCTCGCCAATGGTATTAGTTACTAGTCGCGTGCCAGCCCGAGACATGACTAGTAATGCGTGTACTGGTTGTGTGCTGACAAGGTATGCTGCCACTATGGTTACTGGTAGCACCCAACATCACGCGACTAGTACCCCGCCTGCTGCTGCCAGTACCCATTTCTTCCTCCCTTTTCCCCCTTATTTACACATGTATATGATATGCAGACATATATAACATCAATGCATAGGGATATACAGAATTAACCAAATGACCAAATCATTACACTACAAAGTCAAGCAAGTGACCAAGTCATTACATTGAGCACAATAGCCAAGTGACCAAATCGTTACACTACAAAGCCAAGCAAGGGACCAAATCATCACATTGAGCACAATAGTCAACTGACCAAATCACTCCTCCACCTCTTGCTCCACGGGTGGGTAATGAACAACGACCTTGTCAGAATCTCTTGGGTTGTTGAACTCATCATCAAATGAGGAGGAGGCGCCCTTCTATTTGTAGTAGAAGAAGGTCTCCACGTATAAATTATCCAAGTAGAAATAACACTTAGTCACGGGTTCCATCCCCTAGCTCTCTATCATTTCTATCCAACTAACCCCGTGAAAATAGGTTTGTTTTGCCTCATTGGTGACTTCAACAACGAAGGTACTCTCTGCTATGGGAAGTGTGTCCTGTTGGAGGACGACTTCAAACATTCTCAGTTGGTTAACGTTTCTATGTACATGCTTCATTAAGTCACGTCTTGCGGTACATGGGATAGCATAAACACAATTACGAAAGAAACAATAATTAGATCAAAGAGACAAGTCAGTGCAACTATGTATATGAACAGCAAACTAATTGGATGAAAACATGCCGACATGGTGTTATTGTCCTCTTTAAATAGTATGAAAAACTTTTTGTCCCTGCACCTATATTGTCCATAGTTTGCGCACAGATTCATAAAATCTATTTGTTGCATAACGATTGGGTTATGTTAACAATTATAGCCTACAAATATATATAGCATAGTATAGCATGCAACTCTATTGGACCCAAAAATGAACTTCAAATAAGGCCTCATATTTATATTGGATCCAGAAATCTCAAATAAGGTCTCAAGATTTCTATTTATTCATATGATAAGGCTCGCTGACACCACCCTAGGATCACTGCCAAAAAAATCTAATCATCGGCCATTACAAATATAGCATACAAATATATTGCATTGTTAGCAGCAAATCATCGGCCATATGACAATGACTATGCATTATCTGTAGCATTATTAGCAACAAATCAATAATACACAAATCTATAGCATACAAATATGTATACCATACTATAGCATACAAATCTATATAGCACACAAATCTATATAGCATAAAAATCGGGCAGACGCACGGTGGGGGGAAGGTGGCGGTGGCGGCGGTGACGGCGACGACGACTGGTCGAGGAAGGCAGCGGCACGAGCGGTAAGGTGGCGGCAACGACGCACGCGTAGGGGAAGGTGGCAACGGCGCGTCGGGGAAGGCGGCGGCGACGCGTCGGGGAAGGTGTTGGCAGATCCGGCGGTCAGATAGCTAGGGTTCGCTCGGGCAGATTTGGGGATCCAGAACGAGGAAAGAGTGGAGGGAGGTTATTAGTATACCACTTTACCGGACATAATAGAAGCGTGCTGCAGATGGGGGTACGTTGCGGCTAAATTACTAGTCGTGTGCGGCTGAGGAAGCCCGCTGCGGTGCGCTGCGGATAACTTAGTAGTTGCGTGCGGCCAATAAAGCATGCTGCCAAGAAGATTGCCCCTATAGTCTGTTTTGTGGATCTGACCCTAAGACGATGCCCTAGAAGATGTCTAATGAGTGGTAGCTATATAGCTATAAGCATAAGACATCTTTCGAGAAGATCTGCCATAAGAGCTTCCCACGATCGATCGACGATAATCTTTCCTAAATTCTGTGTTTTGAGAGAGTGTGAGAGGGGGCAGACATATAATTAGCACCTAAATTGGTGCACATGCACTATGCTTATCGTCTCATACAGTGCAGCCATTGATGCATTATGCGCACTCACAATGATTTATATCGTTCCGGAGGAAAAGGAGACGCTAGTGCGTTGGTTAGGTACGGGCACTGCATACCAGTCGCGTGCCAAACACGGGCGCGCTACCACTATCTTCTTACATGTCGCGTGCCCCTGCTGGCATCCGCTGTAGAAAATTTCTTGTCATTTGTACATGTGGTTCCTACTTACTAGTTGTGTGCCTTACCAGGTGGTACGCTGCCACTACGGCCTTACTAGTCGCGTTTTGTTTTTCCGCTCGCTGCTAAAAATGCCAGTCACGTGCCGTGGCTGGAACCCACTGCCATTAGTCGTGTCCCTATAGCCTTTTTCTTACAAGTGGCTTGGCTACAAGTTCTTGTGAAACTAAAACACTTCTATACAATAATGCTTGTTGAAATTTCAAATTAATTCCACACCAAGAGTAACAAAAATGATAATAATATGTAGTAATATGAATAACACTTGCGAGCTACAAACATATAGTGATGCATAAGGAAAATCTTGGAGTCTATCATTGTCAATCCAGAAGTACACTAATGTAACCCCCTCCACTGGGATTTGCACTAAATATGTAGGTCATATAGTTATTTTTTACACTTTACTGTAGGGCAAAAGCCCCACGCCTCCAACCTTTATTAAGAAAAAGAACTAGCGGTTCCAAATACAAAAATTAAAAGAAAGAAAGCTAGGCTAACTATACAAGAAAAGGAACAAACTGTAAAGAAAACTCAGAGCAGCTAATGAAGATGATGCATCCATGCCAAAAGTTTCTCCTTCTGATCTGACTTGAAACGATGAGCGTGAAGAGAAATATCATGGGCAAAATTGCAACGCCAGGTTGCAAAAATCTTGGTTGATGTGTGTACCTCATTAATTATCACATGATTTTTATAGGTATCTCATCGTGATTGATGATATATGGAATGAAAATCTATGGGAATTCATCAAGCTTGCTTTCTCCGGTGGGGATAATCTTGGTAGTCGAGTAATCACGACAACCCGCATAGTCAGTATTTCTAAGGCCTGCTGCTCTTATAATGATGATTTAGTTTACAAAATGAAACCTCTCTCTGAAGAAGATTCACAAGCACTCTTTTATAAGAGAATATTTTCACAAGAGGATAGATGCCCTCCTGAATTGGAAGAAGTATCAAGAGACATCTTAAAAAAGTGTGGCGGTGTACCATTGGCCATCATTGCAATAGCCAGTCTTTTGGCTAGTAATAAACAGATAAAACAGAAGGAAGAATGGTATGTATTGCTCAGTTCTATAGGCACTGGAATTACAGAAGGTGCCACGATGAAGGAGATGCAAATGATACTATCAGTTAGCTATTATGATCTGCCTCCCCATCTGAAGACTTGTTTATTATATCTCAGCGCATATCCAGAAGATAGAGAGATATTGACAGGTGAATTGATATGGAGGTGGATAGGGGAAGGTTTTATCCATGGTGAAACACAGGATGCAAATCTATTTGAAATTGGGCAGAGTTACTTCAATGAGCTTATCAATAGGGGCATGATTGAACCAACATACTACCGTAGCTGTGAGGTATTTAGTTTCCGTGTACACGACATGGTCCTTGATATGATACGTTCCTTGTCAAATCAAACCAACTTTGTTACTCTATTGAATGGTACTAATGATATCACATATTTAAGAAGCAACAATGTTCGCAGGCTATCCCTTCAGAATATAAAAGAAGATCAACATCATGCACAACTCCTTCCCGTGAGCAGCGTCACAAAAATGAGGTCCATTACTATCTGTGATACTGCTTGTATTAACCTAATACTGCCGGCTCTTTCAAGCTTTAGAGTATTGCGGGTACTGAATCTGATTGGATTCAATGATGCTAGTGGAGAACAGCTCGACCTTAGTGGTATTGGGAATCTTGTTCACCTGAGGTACCTAGGTATAAGTGGTTTTCCTACCTGTGAACTCCCATCAGAGGTAGGAAATTTGCAGTTTTTACAGGTGCTGAATGTAAATGGTCTACAAGAGTTGGCTGAATTGCCACCGGACATTTGTAAACTGAGAAGATTGATCTGCCTGCTGGTTCACATTAACTGCATCAGCCTTCCAGATGGGTTCGGGTATAATCTAACATCCATTGAAGTTCTCGCGCGTATCAGCGCCTCCATGGATATTGCGAAAGAGCTGCACAACCTTGCCAGACTGAGGAGGCTCGCAATTCATTGGCCTGAAACCGTTACTGCGAGAATGGAGTCGGAGGAAGTTTTCGTGGATGCTCTATGCAACCTGGACAGCATTGAAAGTGTACGTATTACAGGTTCTTTTGAATCCATGGATCTCCTGGGGGAATGCTGGGCACCCACTCGACATCTCCAGAAATTTGAATTTCCTGGTGGCAGATTCTCTGGGCTGCCGACGTGGATAAAGAGAAACACAGCTCACCTATCAGATCTCTCGTACTTACACATTGAAGTCAAGAAGCTGTGGCAGGACGAGGTGCAAATCCTTGGGAGGCTACCGGCTCTTCGTCGTCTCTACCTACATGGTGCCCGCCAACCACCGGGGCTGATGCTCATCGACGGGTTTCACTGTACTATATATTTCTCATTTGTCTTCGAATCACCTGGACAATTGTTGTTTCAGAGAGGAGCTTTGCCAAGGGCTGAAGAGGTTATTTTCAGTTCCCATGCTACGCCAAAAGGTGGCGATGGCGGTGATGATAATGTTGATCACTTTGGCCTGTGTAACCTCATGTCCCTTCAGAAGCTCGATGTCACTGTCCATAGTGCAGTAAGATATAGAGAACGGAGGGAACTGCAGGCTGCGTTGACGCACGTGCTTCACGCCCATCGTAACCATCCCATCATTCTTTATGCCAGGCTCATAACAGAAGGTATACCTAATTGTGGAGCATGCCACGTTCAATTAATTTGATTTTCTCATGGTCTTTAATTTCTTGAACTGCTCTCTAGATGCGTAAGGGTCTGATATGTGTGAGGTTTTTTCTAACTCATTTCTCTTTGCTCCTCAATCCCATTTCTCAATTTAGATAGCGACGACGAAGATTCCTGCAACGAAGAGGAATGAAGAACACCCGTACATACTGCACGCATGTAGTTAATCAAGTACACTCTCCCATTGATGATCTCTGGTGATTGATGATATTTGGCTGATACGCATGCTGATGCTGTCGCCCTGTTGTGCATCTGTTTCTTCGTTTTGTAATCCCTTAATTTGCTACTTGAAGGGTTGTAACAAGTACTACATTTTGTTGTTAAAAAAAGTACTACATTTTGTTAGGCTTAGTTTATATTGTGGTGGTAGTAGGTTTTCGTCCCATAGTTGCATTCGAGGTCGAATGTTGTACAGTGGGTTTCCTACTAGTGCCCCAACCCGCTTATGTCTTCCAATCTTTTATAGATATATGTCAAATTGAAATATTTCTATTGCTTAATGGAAAGGGATTTTTCTTGATGGATTAGTGAGTACTTAGCCATGTGTATTTTTCCAGTTGCTGGTTACCTAATCTTAGTATGTTGGGAGGGAGTTCTTCTAATTTATCATGTTATCTTCTATAAAAAAAATGGTATGCAATTTGGCGTACCCTCGAAACAAAATGGAATGGGAATGAAGTGGAGAGGTGTGTGCTGTGAGAGGCGTGAAGCCATGGACTGTGGTAGCAGCCTAGCAGGGCATGATAGTACTTTCGAGCATGATAGAGTTGAATCAGGAGGTAGACCAACTAATACTCCCCTACCTGCTACTCTCCTGAATTCTATCTCACTGTATCTAAATTGATCTAATTCCTAGTTGGTGAGGTGCCATTAGGTTAGGATCGTTTCAGCTTCGTTCATGTTAAAGTAAAATTGAAGTAAATTAACTGTAGGACAATGTAATTCCTTAAAATAATGGTTAATTTGTTCTTATGTTGCCTAATGCTTAGCTGAAGAGTAACAAAACAAGGTCTATATGCTTACTATATACTGTAAACCAAAAATAAATTAAAGAAAAATAATGGGTCTTTTGTTCTATTACCGATGAGGCGACACCACTCTAAGGTTGCATGTGAGCCAGCCTCGGGCCTAGAAAAAGGAGATGAAACACATACTTACGATTTATAAGATGAAAATGTTGTAACAAAGCTTAAAAAACGTTGTAACAAGAGATTACTGATGGAACCATAATGCGTAGGTATTCTGTGGGTGCTCATCTGAATGTTGTAGAGAGCGTCAGATCAGGCGACTTCATTTTTCGTTGATGTGAATCATCGTGGCTGCAGCAAGGGACCCCCATTTATAATCCATGGTTGTGGCAGCAGATTGTGCAGGGCTATGCATATTGCAAGACATGCAGGGAATGGGTGTCAGGCAAGGTTAGTTAGTCCAGACATGCAACCATGGCACTTGCATGCAGATACACTGTGCACACTGTAATCATATACTAGTCTGAACAAGACAGCTGCCAGATATTATTTATCCTCCAAGCAGTATATCATTCTACAGCCGTGACATCAAACTGTTTTTCATACCACATAGAGTAACTGTATGTAGCTAAATAATGTTAAACGAATTCTCAGAGAAGAGTTGAAAAGAGAGTATAAAAGGCAGAATCTCCCTTATTTTCTCTGTTTATTATTACATGCATTCTCCAAATACTCTATGCGACCTAACAAACAAACAAACAAATCGACAACAATTTCCCATCTCCGTCAACGAAAAAGGAGACAATCAGTGCAGAGGGTACATAAACCAGGGATATGAAGCACCTAATTAATCAGTTATTAGCCCTATCTGTCCACCCATCCATTTGTACAATGTTTTGGATCAAGGACACCATCACGACTCACAGGGATACATTGGAGCTATGTCTATGATGTTGTACATTGATGAATCTAGAGCTACATCCATGACGGCGAACTGAGCGCTCAAGTAAATACACGTACACAGCCAGCCTACTGTATTATGTTGCTCTCAGAAGTCAGAAGCAAGGACACGGTATATCAGCTTTGCATGAGTTGCCTTTGTTGGAAGATCTCTCCGAGTTGCTGGTACAAGAACTTCTGCTCCTCGTAGGTTAGGTTTCTTATGATCTGGATGCGTGGAAAAAGAAGGTCATGTATGGATGGATGAGAACCACAGTAAACAGGAAAATAGTAACATCAGATGAAAACACCAAGGTGGTGCGGTTACGGACCTGATCCAAGATTGCATCGACGGAGAAATTGTGGGGCGAGATGAATGATTGGTGGTATATGTATGCAAAAACCGCCATGACCATCTGGGTAAATGCACAAGGACAACAATTACTGTTCAGCTGAACTGCACATCCTAGGAATATATCGAATCATAAAGCATCTTGGCATAATCAAAAGGTCCATCTTCCTGGTGGAGACGAAGGGGTTGACACTTGACACGCATAACACATGCGGTTAGGGACAAATATGTATGATAGATCTTAAGTTCTTGCAAGGCCACTCTTTGTGTCCTAAATGCACTTACTAATCCACACTGGCCAATCAAAAGAAATAACTTATTATTTTACTCCCTCCGTTCGGTTATATAAGACGTTTAAGTCTTTTTTTATTGTATAGGTTCACTTATTTTGGTTTGTATCTAGTCCATTTTAAAAATATCTAAACAATCTTATATTAGTGAAAACAGGGAGTATTTGTACAAGAGTAATAATACAAGTATGCTTAACACAAATATCTCTAAAACTATCTTTTCTTCCTCTCCCCCCATTGTCCCATGTTCAAAAAAATTTGGTAGAACCAAAATGTTCAAGTTATATATGCATAAATGTGTTTCATAGGCAGGAAGATATCGATGACTTACTTGACAATCCATTCGGTCAGTAATTCCACCATGTCCAGGTATACTGTCGCCAAAATCCTACAGAATTTTAAGATATTAACGGAGGTCAAGACTGTATACTTTTCCCTATTCCCAGAGAAAGCAAAATAATCAAAAACCACACACCTTTATTTTAAAAGCCCTCTTGAACCCACTTGCGAAAAATCCACCAAATGGTGCAATGATTGATGCAAACAAACCAAGGGCTAAAGCATGCCACTGCACGGGCAAAAGGAACACTTCTTTCCATGGAAACTGTAAAGGGACACAAGTAATAATCAGACAAAGTTCACAAGTTAAAGATACAAACCGAATGAGGAAACAAGAAGATAAAGTAAATAGATCAATTATCATGACCAAGTAGCATTAATCCATCAAATTCCATTGTTTGAAATAGCATGATCATGGTTGTCTAACCTTTCGAAGGCCAAAAGGGGATAAATGCCCTCATTTGTCATTCAAGCACTAGTTTAACTTAACCAACACTCCATGGTTTCAATAAACATGGCACATACATTTTCAATATCACTGACATAGATACCGCTTGTCAGACACATCAGGAGGCAGTCACCAGTTATGAACATTGGTTCTCATTGGGATAATTACTGTTGAGTGATGACAGACAGAGATTTAGCTGAGGCGAGGGGCTGAGAAATAGCAAATAGTGGTGACATATTTTTCCTTGGTTGCCAAACACGATGTTCGCCTTCCAAAATAGTTCATTTATCAAGGCCAGATACCATCACAATGGGGATGACCAGGACAGTATTTGGGATGGCAACAGAGGAGGCAAGGTCACGAGGGAGGGCAGCATGAAGGAACACAGAGAGAGAGAGAGAGAGACAGATGGAAAAAGTTTCGAGGCAACACATTGTCCGACCATCTCATTTGGTTATTTTGCTGACTCTGCTGATTGGTTGGCATGTCGTCCAAACCACGTGCATATCACAATCCCACACTGGCCACAAAGGATGAAGCTAGAGTAGATTGACTCACAGGCTGTGATGTGACTAGTTTTGGTGGCTGGAGAGCAAGAGATATCAACAAAATGGATTTGGAGTTGAGGTTTCTTTTTTGAACTAAGGCAACAGTTGGGAGGGGTGGAGGGAGGTAGGGTTGTAAGGTTGAAATCTATGGTTATGCGAGAGAAGTGTTAAAATGAACAAACTGAAAATGATTTCTTCTTACCCACTTTGGCACCCAATCTCCCAATAAATAATGCTCTGGCTTAAACATAGGGCCAGGATCACAATTAAGCCAGCCTGTCGACAGGTCCTGAAAATGTATTCCATACTAGTAAGAACAAAATTCAACAGCACACCAATTTGACAATTTGATCATCCAACTAACAGTAGCATTCTGAAAGGAGATAACAAGTCACCTTTCTTGGGCATGTAAACCACTGGAAGCGACCCATTACATTTGCTAACTGTGAAGGAAAAATGTGAATGTGAAAAATGTTAGTATATAGCATTACAAATGAAGCTTCAACAAATCATTTTATTCATCAAATGTGAACATAAACTATTATTTAAAGGCTCAACCCCTTGAAGGTACTAGTATGATATCATAAGTATATAAACCAGTGCTTGTCTCACCAGAAATGCAGAGATGATAGTTGTCACTGATGCACCAATAAAACCTTCCCATGTTTTCTTTGGAGATAACTTGATCAATGGTGTTCGCCCGAGAAAGAACCCAAATAAATAGGCAGCAATATCATTGATCACAATGAGCGAAGCAGGGAGAAGAAACCTGTCCAAGCATAAAATTGAAGATGTATGGAATTTTTCAAATGTTTAGGCTAAAAAATCAATACTTACTTGCTTAATTAACACACATAGAACCAAATTAGACAACAGTATATGTTACTTATGAGCAACATACGTAAACGTTTGGCCGTTTGACTAGATATTGCAGCTAGCAATCCTTATGTTTTTCTTTTCTTTCTGGTAAAAACTCTGAAAGTAGTAGGTCCAGATACAAACAGACTGCTGCTAGAGAAAAAACATCTCAAATAGGTTACCAGTTACCACTGTCGCTTAAGTAAGAACTGTAGGCAGTGGGTAGGAAATTCCTAGTAAGTTGATGTGGTTCATGACTTCATGGCAACAATATTTTTACAGCTGTACACGAAATTAGGCATCTTGAAGTTACTTCTAAAAATCTAGGCGCTTTTTAGATCAGGAAACTTGGATCTTTAAACTCTACTCCCTCGGTTCCATAATTCATGTCGCAAATTTGGATGGATCTAGACATATTTGGTGAATAGATACATCCGAATCCGTGACAAGAATTATGAACGGAGGGAGTACCAATTATCTACATGTCAAATGTCAGAATATGATAGAAGTGGATAAACATTTCAGTCAAGTCAGCAAGTCAGAATTGTAAGGAGAAGGATTCTAACAATGTAAATATATGACATACCAGAACATCCCTTCAAATATATTTGCCACCGTGAAAGAAGATTGCGCAAACACCGTTAGAAGGATCATGTGCGTCCATGCATACTGTTTAAACTGATACTTGTATGTTTTTTTCTTCAGAGTCAAAATAAACCATACAAATCCTGGATCATGGGGACTATATATTACTTTTATGCCAGAAGATATGAACTATACATTAGCAAGAAAAGACAAGAAGGTCACTAGAGGAAGGAATGTCTAAGCAAAACTCATGCAACCAAGCGGAATTACAAAATTCAAGGAAACCCAGCTTTTGCATAACATTGTGTTGTTCAGATTACTTGGGCAGGCATGCATTACAAAATCATTTGGTTATTAACATTTGAAGACCATGATGCCCATCCAAAATAGGTCACGTGATTTATAACCTCCATTATTCAGTAATCTCATTCAATCAATAAATATTTACACTTGAGGAGTTTGTGTGAATAGTTGCTAATGCCGCAGGTGCACTGTCATTTACATCAACTGGGAAACCTATAATCAAATGATGTTCAAAGTAGCCAAGCAGAACACAAATGTCATGGGCCGCGGGTTATTACTGAGTTTTGGATAAGGTCTTCACACAATGATATACTAGTATGTTAGAAGAATATTATAAGTCAGGTACTATTCTTAAGTACAAAATGAAGTTTCTAAAAATGCAATTGCTACTTGACATGATTTCAGCATTGCAAAATATACTGAGCCTTACCTGCTATATAAAGAAAATAGCAAATAAACATCTGATACTTTATCAGGCCGCTGACGAGCTTAAACAGCAAGTGATCTGAAGATACTGTGTTAACAAGCTCCCGACTAAGAAAGCGCCCATATGTAAATAACATTGCCGTGAAGAAGAAGTGCCTGCCAAGAAATGGTGAGACACTGTTATATTCCAGTACAAAATAAATAGTGGAATGTGAATGGCCTGACACCTACCAGTTCAGCAGCCTGAACCCTGGCAACTGTTTCTCTTCACTGGATTTTCTGAGTAGGTTGAAAAGCTCCATGGCCATGAATATTTGAATGACAACCACCATGGCCCAGATATAAAGATGACCCATATAAACTAGGAAAGCGAAGCCTCCAATCATCCACATGGTAGAATATGTACGGATAAGCATCGACTTGTACTTGTTCTGATCGCTGACAAGCAAAGCCGGTCCGTTGGCTTTGTTCCCATCGGCCGTAACCTGAAGAAAAAAAATAAGATTAGCTCCCAAAAATAGTCATGGTTGTCAATATAAAACAGGTCGATGCTCTAACTTTGCAGCATGCTCCAGTTGGTAGTACTCAAGAAAAATTCCAGTAAGTACGAAATAAATAACGGGTGCCAAATAGCAGGATAAGATTATCTTTTATGCACAGTAGAAACAACTTTTTATGGAAGTGCAGGTTTACTATTAAATTGTAGCCCAGAGATGTCTGAAGCACAGCCATCATATTAATGAATAAATTTGCAGGAAAAGAAATAACAGTCAACAACTTCCTCCTGCAAGTATACGGAGCATGCACAAGGTGTGTAAATGCAACATGCTAAGAAACTAAGAGTTTTTCCATTTGCTAAAAGCATGGAAAGCAAGCCAGAGTCATAAGAAACACAAATCGAAGAGTAAAAAAAAGGATATGATGAGTAAAATAACCAACCTCAGTAGGACGTCTCCGATGCCTAACACGTCCTCCATGCAATGGAGAAGAAGAGGAAGAAGAAACATCGCTAGAGCTCGTCTCCCTCTGCATCGCTGCTGTCGGGTCTACAATAATAGTAAGTTATAGCGGATCCGACAGAAAAATACACACTGGTGTCAGACAGAAAGTGCGCTAATTTAATTTAATTGGAGAACCGAGCAAAGCCAACTAGCCGTCTGGAGGGGATATTTGGTCATTTGCCACACTTTTCTTTGAGATTTGATCAGGAGTAGGTGGAGTGCTGGACCATTATTAGGTAGCCCAGCAGACAAAGTTTTCCTTCCCCTTGCAGTCACGGCAAGCAAGGAAGCGCCTAGTAGAGTGGTAGGCTCCACGGAAGAAAGGCAACATCACAGCACAATAAACATGTCAGGATTCGCGGATTGCTGCACGCAACTCCTCGTCTACAACTACAGGTCAACTAGTCGTCCCAATTAAACAGCAGAATCTATGCAAAGCATTCTAAAAAGTAACCCAGCAGAGCACATATTCCCCTCCTCCCGGAATTAAGAAAGACAATCAGCAGCGGCGCCGGATCACAGCCGGCTAGCGGATCCCCTCCGCGTATACGGACGGAAGCAATACGGAGACAGACAGAGTACAGACAGACCCGCCGTGGACTAACTGAAACTGAACGGCAACAGCAAGGAAGGAAGCGTAGGGCATGGCGGCGGGCGGGCGTGCTGACTCACCTGGAAGGGAAGCGGGGGAGCCTGGCGGCGGGCGACCGGCCGGCGAGAGGGGCCCGCCGTCGCCGGAACCCTAGCTGGGCGGGGCGGGATTTGGTTTTTGAGTGGGGGAGTCGTGGTGGTGGTGCTGCCGTCGTGACGCGCTTCGTGATTAACGAACCAAACGTTGCTTTGCCTTTGCGTTTACCGCATCTTCCTGCCAACGGGCATACATACTTCGTCTTCATCGCGGTATAACTTTTGCATAATGCGTTGCAGCTTTTCAGCACCGCGTTAATAGTGTGTCTCGCTTTTCGCGCGTGCGCTGGTGGGCGGCACCACTGTGGCAAGACATTGAATATATACCTGGGCATGGGAAGCCCGGCCCGAACGGCCCGACCCGACCCGGCCCGAAAATCCCGGGCCGGGCCGGGCTTTTTCTCTCTATCGGGCCGGGCTCGGGCCAACATTCTTCAGCCCGTAACTAAATCGGGCCGGGCTCGGGCCAAAGGAAAAAGTAAATTACCACTAGATCGGGCCAGGCCGTCGGGCCAGCCCGGAAAAAAGCGGGCTTTTTCGGGCCGCGGGCCGGGCTCGGGCCTAAATTTGCTGAAAGTTGGTCGGGCCGGGCCGGGCTCGGGCTAAGGATTTCCCGTCGGGCTTTTTTCGGGCCAGCCCGAAGCCTGGCCCGGCCCGAGAAATGCCCAGGAAGAATTGAATACGAGGTGGTGTCCAAGCCTTTTTAAGGTCCGTTGGCGGTGGCCGTTTTCTCAACCACACCATTGCCAGAGCCCGCCGTATCCACCCAACCGACATCATGGGGAAGTCTTGGCCGTTGCGCAAGACGAAGAACGACCACGAGGCTAGCGGTTCGACGTTCGGCAAGAAGCCACGGGTCGAGCGGTACGTCCGCATCGAGTCGCGCGCCGCCTCTAGGAGGAAAACCGGCTGGTGCCATGGCCGGATGCAAGCCTGTTTGGAGGAGGCTGGTATCTCAACTCCAGGCGCGTGTCGGTCCCTCCCTTGCCACGCGAGGGCCGAGAGCGCCGTGACGAGATGCGCTGCCGCCAAGCCATCTTGTCGGCCGATCTCCGAGAAGATCCGGCGTACGCGCTCAAATCCTACAACTGGATCTCGTTCAGGACGTGGGAGTTCGACGCACGCCGCCGAGCGGGATACCTCTGCGATGTCGACTACTTCGACCGTGAGATCGTCGCGGACAACGACAACGGCGACAAGGGCGAGGACGACGACGCGCCGGGGCCGAGTACGAGGCCTCGTCGGACGGCCATGTCCAAGGCGGAGACAACAGCCACGACGACGATGGCCCCGCGTGGGATCTGGAGACCCAGCCGCCGGGCATTAGCGAGGAGGAGGCCATTGTCATCGCAATGGCCAATAGCGAGCTCAACCAGCTCGCAATGTGGGACGGCCTCACCATCCAGCTTCGTGAGTCGTCGCTGGCGCAGGGGAGGCCGGCGACTCCTCCGACCACGCCGACACATACCCAAGGGCGTACGCCATCTGATGCTCCTTCGACGGCCTAGGATTCGTGGCCACCTTCACCACATCATCCTGCTCCGTCGACGGTCTGGCAGCAACCACCGCAGGCTGCCCTTCCCGCTCCACCGCCGGCGTACCAGCTCCCATGGAGGACGCCGGAGTTCATCGACCTCGTCAACGACAACGAGCAATAGTCCGTAGCTAGGTTTTAGCAAGCCTTGCAGGCCCTTTATATTTTCTAAGCTTTTTCATGTATTTTTACAATTAAGTAAATTATGGGTTTTCAATGGGAAAAAATTATGCGTCGGGCCATTGGGGGCACCCCTATACGCAAAACGGACGCGCGGTCGATTTAGACCATTCGGCCTGACACAAATGGATGTTTTGCGTCGCGTCGTTGGAGATGCCCTTAGTCCCACCTTACGAGGGAGTGAGAGTTGAACGGCCCACATTTCTATGGCCTTTTACTTCCAATTGTATTTCTCTTTTTTTTGAACCAAGGAAAGTCCCCAATGACCTAGAGACATACAAAGAGGACCTCGAAAGAAAACAGAAGTACAACCAAGTCCTCAGAAACTTCAAAAAGGACCCTAGATCTAGAAAGAGGAATGCGTACAATCCAGTCCTTCCCATCGCGCAGACGAAGCCTCGAGGCGCAGCCATCTCCTGCGGCACCGGGGACGTGACAACTTGGGATAGAGTTGATGTTGAACGCTGCGCTGAAGCTGATGATGAGCCTCTGAAATGGCATTCTAGCCTAGAGGTTGAAGATGAGTCGACAATAGCCAACTCGGAGCAACCGCCCCTCGGCTATGAGAATCGGCGGAATAGCAGCCCTGCGCTGACGATGCGCCGCCGATGATGAGCTCCCAGATGCAGTGACGAAAGTATTCTTGCCCTTCTTCCTTCCTCCACCATGGAGACCCGGAGGGGAGCAAGAAAACCCAGCCAAATCCTCGGGATATGGCACAAGAACCAGAGCCTTATTGATAACGGAAATGCCTGCAGTGCATCCCATCCCCGCCTCCGTCTCCAACCACAGGAACGCCACGAGGAAGAAGAATACATCCCTAGGTCGCTGGACTCGGCTCATGAGCACCGGCAAAGCACTCCAGGATACGAGCATAGAGCCCAAAACACACAGGAAACAACCCTAACCACTACTACAGCTGTACAGGGTGGGGACCCTCGCCCTACTCGCCGCCGGCCACCGCCAGGGAGGAGAGGGGAGGGGCCAACCAGCCCAAGATCTAGGGATTCGAGGGAGAAGGGGGGAACGAGAGCGGGGGAGGAGGAGAGTCGGTGTTTTTCCAATTGTATTTATCTAGAATCCCGATAAATTTCCAATAGTCTGATTGCTTTTTTAGTAGACGGTTTATTACTTTTATTGTATTTTTAGAATTCTGGAGAATCTTCAATAATGTGTTTACTTCTTTGGATTTGGACGAAATATTCCCTCAAATCCTCACATTTTTATTTAAAAACTCACCATCATACAGTACTAGTGTATTTTTTGGAAAATTTATTTAAGTGGATGGGAATAGATGCAAGTAGTCCATCGCTAAGGCCCCCACTACCTTTTTAGTGTAAAAAATGAACATGATAATGTCATAAAAAAAAGTTAGTTCATTTTTCGGATAAAAATGACCACTTGCATAACGGGAGGGTATCGGGTGAACTACAAGTAGCCTCCCATCGGTGAAACTCTTGGGGTGAAAATACGAGAAAAGTAAACAGGCCCTACAAAATGAGATTATCCTACAGGTGTACTCCGCCCATTTCTTGGTGCATTTGAAATGAGCCATAAATATAAGAGGCAAATTACATGTTGCACGGATAATAATAACAATGCATGCAGGAAATGGAAAAAGGGTTTTAGTCCCGGTTTATAAGGTGCTTTAGTTTTGGTTGTACAACCGGGATTAAATAACCGGGACTAAAACACACCCCCTTTAGTTCCGGTTGCTTACGAATCAGAACTATAGGTCCATCCACGTGGGCTGCAGACGTGCGTCGGGACGGAGTATCTTTAGTCCCGATTTGTAACACCAACCGGGATTAAAGGCCTCCAGGTGAAAAAATATATTTTATTTTTTCTATTTTTTTCCACTCCTTTTTTCTATTTTTTTTAGAATTTCTATTATTTCAGCTATTTGCATAGTTTAGTCTCTAACTACACTTAATATCGGGTCAAATTTCTCACTTGTGGTCAAACCTCCCCCCGTCACCCATCCTTAGAATGTTCCAGCGCTAGCACGCTTAACTTCTTAGTTCCTTTCGTCCCGCTTCTATGTGCTCTGCGCGCACGTTATTAATACTAGTATCATATCAATCCTATTAACCTATTGGTCACGATGTCACACTTCTTTATTTTTTGATGGTCCAGATAATTCTCTTAATAAACAAAAATAATGATGTAATAATAATCTCAAATAAATAAATGGAATTATTATTTTATTATTATTTATATTTTTTGTGAAAGCAAATCTAATTTTTTTCATACTTTTCAGTAGTAATGATGTAATAATAATGTTTGCAATTATTAATGTTTATTTGCAATAATCTTGACATTTGCAAAATATAAAATCCTGAATTTCTGGCAAAAATTAAAATCTTCCTGCTTTCATATTTTTCTTTGGAATTTTGAGGATCTAAAAATTGGCTAACCGGGTAAACCCCGGTAGATTCGGATGTAACTTTTTCCCACGATGATTTTGATATATTATACTTTTTTTCCGATATCGTATGCAACCAGAAAAGCCGTTTTACCATTTTTCAAACTTTTTTTGCGAAAAAAGTCAAAATTCGAATTTCTTAATTTCACCGAATAATAGGTTGCATAACATACATGAATCTGAAAACATTTTATTTTTTAAATTTTCAATCATTTTCTTTTGTATTTTACAAAGCAAATAAAAAGGTGATCCAAAGGGGGGAGGGTGCGTGGGGAGTAAAAAAGCCGAAAAAACCTTTAGTCCGGGTTGGGGACAACAACCAGGACTAAAGGGTAGACCTTTAGTTCCGGTTGGTAACACCAACCGAGACTAAAGAGGCTTGCGCCGGCCGCAGCCTGCCATAGCCCTTTAGTCCTGGTTGGAGACACCAACCGGGACTAAAGGTCCTGTTGGAACCCGCTGGCGATGGAGGTCGGAGCATTAGTCCCGGTTCCCCGGCAGAACCGAGACTAAAGACCCCATTAGTTCCGAGCCAAAATATTTGGAGATGAAACGCCTCTTTTCTACTAGTGGTAGCCTCTAGTGTAGATGGCCATCTCACTCCGAAGCTCATGCGCTTCACTATTGCCATGGTCTGTCCAAACGAGTTCCACGAACGCATGGCGTAGGCCCGTCAAGATGGTTTCCGGCGTTGGCACCTCCATGAAATCTCTACTATTAAGAGCAAACTGGTGAATGCCTGGTGTCACATTTTCAGGATGGACAATAATACCCCCACGTCTAGGCCTAAAAAATAGAACTGATTGCGGGGGGGGGGGAATGCGGCTAGGCTTCAATTGAGATGATACAGGAGAGGAAAGGGTCGTATCATCGGAAATCTGATGGACAACACACGTAGACAAACATCACTACTAGCAACACCTTCGTAGTAGCAAGAGAAGATTGAGAGATTGTGGAGCTAGGGGCGCCATTGCCGGAGCTCGCTACGTGCGGCCCGTCGCCGGCTTGGTCGATCGCCACGACGCTCTATTGAAGATGATGACCGGGCTGCCTCGTGCAGACCGCTGCCGCTGCGGAGCTTCTCATGTGCGGTGGCATCCTCTTTGGATCTTCATCGCTGCGGAGCTGCTCATGTGCGGTGGCTGCCACTGCAGAGCTACCTCCAATAGAGTCCACCACTGTCACACCATCCAACAAATTACAACAAGATGTCACCCTGGTTCCTTATCTCTAACTGTTCATCTAACAAATAACGCATCCCCTAACAACAAGCGTTTCTATGCCGCGCCTCCCATGTGGAACAAATATCAGCGAGATAAGTGGTCCTGTTTTGGCGTATGTTCAACCAACTCAGGATCTTATCCCAAGATCATACAAATTGAATAGAAGCAGTCACTAGAACCAAACGAGGGATAAGCGGAGAACCCAAGCATCATGTTACTTTCCCGAAAAGAACTCATGGGTCATGACCATGGGAGTGTTTGGCTGGAGTACCCTGCAATGATGATAGTATGAATGATAAAATTACATCTCAATTGTTGTGTTTTTATCTTTGCATTATTTGAGTACTTTATTTCAGTTGTACTTTGGGTCACGACAGACGGCTGACTCGAAGCAAGGAGGTGCCACAGCGGCCGATGTTGAAGTCTCAATTAAGCGGACTCCACAGTACTAAATTTCTTGTGCTTTCTTTAAATGCTCGTCTAAAGTATATGTAGCTGATTTTTTAACAAGGGCACAATACGTTAGTTCTGCTTCTCCAGTTTATGTCGTGCGTTGAGAAATAATATTGCATCATGATACCGTAACACATTCCGAGAAACGGCGGTGAAAAACTGGCATTGCATTCATCAACTCCCTTTGGTAGCAAGTTTATTTTTACTAGAGGTGGAGCTTCACTATCTTGATGAAACACAGAAGAGTATCATGCTGGAACTATCCAAGGATGCTTGGAAAAATTGCTCCATTGTTATGCAACATAAATTTTGGCATGCTTTTGGTTAGTTCCTCTACAAATTATGTAATATATTAAGCACAATATTAGTTTGACTAGAAGTATTTGAGCTACAACTTCATTGTGTTTTCTTTGCATGCATGTGGCATATGACGAGCCTAGAAAATAATACTCGAATGGAGCAAAGACTTAGAGCAACTCTAACAGATCCCTTCAAAGAGGACACGCCCTTAAATTAACTGCTTTTTAAGATTTGTGTAAAAAAAGGGTTTATTTCAGGTCCTGTAAAACTCATCTGACACTTAATTTTTTTGTATAGGCTCTTAGTGACATATTCACATTAACACCCATTATATGTGTTTTAAAGGCACAAATCTTAAATTATTCACATTAACACTCAAGGGTCCAATTGTTCACATTAACACCCATTATACGCGGAGTCTGTTAGAGTTAGTTGCTCTTTTTTTTGTTTCAATGCTTGTTGAAACTGATCAATCCTAAATTTTAAATTTTAAGCGCGCTAGGGAGTATATCTTTGTTAATAGACAGTAATAATTGGACCCTTGAGAATAAGATGTCACATTGAAATCCCTAATGTATCTTTTTACGGGGAAGATTTTTAAAATATTAGGTGGTTATCTTTTTACGCATGTGAATCCTCACTTGCGTTATATTTAAATATGCAAGAAAACGAGAGAAACTTAAGAGCCGTAGCGAAGCACGGGCGTTCAACTAGTACTAGTAGAAAATAGGGCTTATGTTTGGAGTTGCACAGAGTTTTAGCACCGATTAAGCCAGAACATCGCAGGGAACCCATAGGGCTTTAGCATCGGTTCGTAGGGCACCTTTAGCACCGGTTTGAGCCACGTGGCTGGCGTAAACCCTTTAGCACATGTTCGTGACTCAAACCGGTGCTAAAGGTCACCCTTTTGCACTGGTTCATGGCTCAAACCGGGACTAAAATGCAACCCATTTTTTGCATACGAACTCGAGAAAATGTAATATATAAAAAACTATCTACGCAAAATGGTACATCCGATTTCAACAGGGCGTAGGCCATTTGCAGAAAATCTTACTTCTCAAAATTCCAAAGGGAAATATGAAAGCATGAAGATTTTAGATTTTGTCAAAAAAATGATTTTTTTTTGAAATTTTAGAACTTCTTTTGTTGATTATTTTAGTTTTTCATTGTTTTGAATGTTTCAAATTATATTGGAATTTTTTTAATTTTTTTAAATGTTTTTTGAAATATTTTGAGTTTTAAATTAATAAATTGAATTATGTATAAAGATTACTATTTAATCATTGTTGCTTATTTTTTAAATTATTTGGAATTCAAAAAATAAAATCATGTGTGATTAAAGTCTAAGGGTTAATATAATTCATAGCATACTATTATCAATGAGTTGCGAGCGCAGTCTTTGAATCTTGTAGGGAAGGAATAGAGAAGTTAAGCGTGCTAAGGGTGGAGCAGTGTGAGGATTAGTGACCGACTGAGAAGTTTGACCAGGAGTATGTACTTTGACATGAGAATAGGGGTGATTAGAGATTAGAGTGAAAAATGTCTAACAATTCAAATATCCAAAAATAAAGAAATTCAAAATATTCTGAAAAATAAATTTAAATTTGTTTCAATTTTTTTCAAAATTTCTAGTGGAAATTCTACCGGACCGTTAGCAGCAGTTCGTGGCTCGAATCGGTGCTAAAGGGTCCTTCAGGCGCAGCACATGACCCGGATCACGTGGAACCCCTTTAGCACATGTTCACGACACAACCTATGCTAAAGGGAAGGCTTTAGTGTCGATTTCTTTGCAACGGTTGCGCAATTGATGCAAATAAGACATACAAACCGGTGTTAATGCCTCGGTTTTTGCTAGTGGGCTGCTCAACCTATGGTTGGCGAGAGCGCGTTGACAAGCCGCTGTTAACCGGAACGGTGCCTAGGAGATTCTTATAAATCACTGGTTCATTTTGTAGATCAGTTCTGAATTTCACGTGATTAAATCTGGTGCACATGCGATGGAGAAAAAATATTATCGAACTTTTTTTGCTACAAGGGTCCCACCTCAACAAAGGGGATCCTCTTTCCAAAATATCTTGCACATTTATTTTGCTAAATAACGAAACTTGTAAAACTTGTAAACGGAAAATGCCAGCCATCTACGAAATCAAACCGGGTTGCATAAGTGGACCGTCAGCTGTGTCCAGCTGCAGCGAGTGCCACGCAAAAGTGGCTGGATCTCAGTCACGGTCAGCTTGTAGTCGGCGAGCAGGGACAAAAAAAAGTTTTGAGGTCGGGTGAACTCAAAAAAAAGATAAATGATGAAAGAATCAAAACAGTCTAGACAGTGTGATTGTAGACATTATCACATAGGATAACAGAAATTATAACATGTTCAAGTAGAAATAAAAGTTAGAAAGTACCGACGATGAGGCTTCAATGCCGTCCAGACGTCCAGTGGACCGCAATGGAAAAAACTCTACCCATTTTTTTCTGAAAATCTTCCCTAATTTTGTGAAGATAGAGATTTCCAAACACCTCCAATTCCATATAGCGCACAAACGAGTTATTAAACCAGCTATGCAACATCAAATATATCTATGTAACGCTTCCACTTCAACAAATTCATCAAATACCACCTTGTTCTATGAAAGTGCAAAAATTCAGAAAAAGGTATATTACCCATCTTTCCTGGTCTTTGACCTTGTCTATCTTCAGTCTAGATTATTCCCAAGTGGTGGAGGGCCGAGACCCGCCATCGCTCGGCCGCACGGCCGCGACATTCCTGTCTCGAGTAAGCAAGCCGCCCGTGCCCCGTTGCTGGCTAGTTGCTGGAGAAAATACGTCGAAAAGATCACGCGGTATGGACGACCGACGGCCTAAAGAGCGTAGGTGGCGCGCTCTACATGTTTGGGTGCGCCACCTGGTGTATTTTGGGCCTCGTGCCCATCCAGGTGTGCTTCCAGGTCTCAGGGTGCTTCTTCCGATGAAAAAATGACATTCCAAAAATCTCAGGTCAATTTGACTCCGTATAGGTCTCTAAAAATGAAAAATACACAAAATAGAGTTTTCCTATTCTGCGGAGTTATAAACTAAATAGAAGGGATCATTGGTAAATCTCCAAAAATCAATGTAAAACATGATATTATCATCATATATGTTGCAAATATGTGAGAATTTAATATGATAAAGAACAAAGTTCATGTATGCATTTTACATGCATCAGTACGACATCAATTTTATTAGATAGATGATTTCTTCTTCAATTGAATGCACTTTTTTAGTGGGATTAGATGCTCTTTCAGTAAGCCATTGATTAGCATGCTTTCTAATATGGCTTTAGTTTCAGGCACAGTTTTACTCATAAAAGCACCCTCGCAGCAGAATCTATATATCATGCTTCTTGACATTATATTTAACCTATTATAAAAAGAATATAGGATAGTCCATTCATTAACTCCATGTGATGGGCAAGTTCTAATTAAGAATGTTTTTAATTCTTTTCCAAGCTGTTGCTAAATATTAATTATCATTTTGTCTAAATGATAGGATGATATTTCTATTTTGCAAGATCTTAACAGGTGGGTAATACCTTCTTTTAATCATCCCAAGAATTAATACTTGCAGTAGGTAAAGATAGCAACCACTCTTTAGCTTTTCTTCTAAGAGAAAATGGGAACAATTTAAGTTTGACAATATTGTTTTTCACATTTTTAAATTTTTGCACATCACAAATTTCACAGAAATCATGTAAATGCATAGAGGCATCTTCACTAGCACTACCGCGAAATTGTTCCCTCGTTATAAGATTTAGTAACACATGACTCACTTCAAAGCTTTCAGCAGTTATTTCAGGTGTAGTGATAAGTTTAGCAATAAAATGATCATCATAAGTGTTTGTGTAATCACACAATTTAGTATTTCTTTCCCCCATGATTTGTAGAAGATAGTTACTACTAATTTTTATGTGTTTTTAGTTTTTTTATGAGAAAAAGATAACAAAAAGCAAAGACCAAAAACAAGACAAATAAGATACTATGCAGAATCTAAGAGAGATAAGAGAACTCCCAGTGGTGCAACCTCCCCAAGCTTAGGTAATTGCACTAAGTTGATGAAGAAAGCAATGGTGTCAGAAAATTATCTCTCCTTCAATCGCTGCAGAAACCACTATGATGTAGTGATACGTCTCAAACGTATCTATAATTTTTGATGCTCCATGCTTGTTTTATACCAATTGCTATATGTTTTGTTTACACTTCGTGGCACTTTTATACATTTTCCGGAACTAACCTATTAACAAGATGACATAGTGTCAGTTCTTGTTTCTGCTGTTTTGTATTTCAGAAAAGTTGTACAGAAAATATTCTCGGAATCAGACGAAACAAAAGCCAAACTTCCTATTTTCCCGGAGCGAAAACGGAGTCTAGAGAAGAGATGGAGGAGGGCCACAGGGTGGCCATACCATGCCTAGGTGTGGCCTGGCCCTGGCCCGCGCCTAGGGTGGTCTGGGGCCACCAGGCCTCCACCGACCTCGCCCTTCCGCCTATATAAAGCTCCCGATGCAAAAACCCTAAATCAATCGGCCTCCATCCACAAAAAGTTCCGTAGCTCCATGATACGTCTCCAACGTATCGATAATTTCTTATGTTCCATGCTACTTTATTGATGATACCTACATGTTTTATACACATTATATGTCATATTTATGCATTTTCTGGAACTAACCTATTAACAAGATGCCGAAGAGCCAGTTGCTTGTTTTCTGCTGTTTTTGGTTTCAGAAATCCTAGTAAAGAAATATTCTCGGAATTGGACGAAACTTTCGCCCAGGGTCCTATTTTTGCACGAAGCTTCCAGAAGACCGAAGAGATAACGAAGTGGGGCCACGAGGCAGCCAGAGGGGAGGCCGGCGCAGCCCAAGCCCTGGCCGCGCCGACCTACCCCCTGGGCCCCTCGTGTGGCCCCCCGCGTTGACCTTCCGCCTACTTAAAGCCTCCGTCGCGAAACCCCCAGTACCGAGAGCCACGATACGGAAAACCTTCCGGAGACGCCGCCGCCGCGAATCCCATCTCGGGGGATTCAGGAGATCGCCTCCGGCACCCTGCCGGAGAGGGGATTCATCTCCCGGAGGACTCTACACCGCCATGGTCGCCTCCGGAGTGATGAGTGAGTAGTTCACCCCTGGACCATGGGTCCATAGCAGTAGCTAGATGGTCGTCTTCTCCTTGTTGTGCTTCATTGTTGGATCTTGTGAGCTGCCTAATATGATCAAGATCATCTATATGTAATTCTATATGTTGTGTTTGTCGGGATCCGATGGATAGAGAGTACTATGATTATGGTGATTATCAATCTATTGTTTATGTGTTGTTTATGATCTTGCATGCTCTCCGTTATTAGTAGAGGCTCGGCCAAGTTTTTACTCTTAACTCCAAGAGGGAGTATTTATGCTCGATAGTGGGTTCATGCCTCCATTGAATCTGGGACAGTGACAGAAAGTTCTAAGGTTATGGATGTGCTGTTGCCACTAGGGATAAAACATTGATTCTATGTCTAAGGATGTAGTTGTCGATTACATTATGCACCATACTTAATGCAATTGTCTGTTGCTTAGCAACTTAATACTGGAGGGGGTTCGGATGATAACCTGAAGGTGGACTTTTTAGGCATAGATGCAGTTGGATGGCGGTCTATGTACTTTGTCGTAATGCCCAATTAAATCTCACTATATTTATCATATCATGTATATACATTGTTATGCCTTTGTCTATTTGTCAATTGCCCGACTGTAATTTGTTCACCCAACATGCTTTTATCTTATGGGAGAGACACCTCTAGTGAACTGTGGACCCCGGTCCTATTCTTTACATAGCATACAATCTACTGCAATTGTGTTTACTGTTTTCTTTGCAAACATCTTCCACTCGATACGTTTAATCCTTTGTTACAGCAAGCCGGTGAGATTGACAACCTCACTCGTTTCGTTGGGGCAAAGTACTTGGGTTGTGTTGTGCGGATTCCGCGTTGGCGCCGGAATCCCCGGTGTTGCGCCGCATCACATTTCGCGACCATCAACCTTCAACGTGCTTCTTGGCTCCTACTGGTTCGATTAAACCTTGGTTTCATACTGAGGGAAACTTGCTTCTATACGCATCATACCTTCCACTTGGGGTTCCCAACGGACGTGTGCATCTACGCGTATCAAGCTAAATTTCTGGCGCCGTTGCCGGGGATATCAAGACACGCTGCAAGGACTAAATTTTTCTTCGCGGAATTTATTGGATTCAGCTGCTGGAGGTACCTTTATGTCCATCACATTGGGGGCGGCTACAAAACTTCTTGATGATATGATGATAAATTACTCTGAGTGGCACACGGAAAGAGCTCCACAAGGTAAGAAGGTAAATTCTGTTGAAGAAACCTCTTCCTTGAGTGATAAGATTGATGTGATTATGTCTATGCTTGTTAATGGTAGATCTAATGTTGATCCAAATAATGTTCCTTTAGCTTCATTGGTTGCTCAAGAAGAAAATGTTGATGTGAATTTCATTAAAAATAATAATTTCAACAACAATGCTTATAGGAACAACTCTGGTAATAACTATAGGCCATATCCTTCTGCTAATGGTAATGGTTATGGTAATTCTTATGGGAATTCTTACAGTAATAATAGGAGTGTACCCTCTGGTCTTGAAGCCATGCTTAAAGAATTTATTAGTACACAAACTGCTTTTAACAAATCTGTTGAGGAAAAGCTTGATAAAATTGATACTATCGCTTCTAGAGTTGATAGACTTGCCTCTGATGTAAATCTTTTAAAATTGAAAGTTATGCCTAATAATGATATTGATAATAAGATTACTACTACAGCAAATGCCATCCAAGTTAGAATTAATGAGAATATAAGATTAATGGCTGAACTGCGTGCTAGGTGGGATAGAGAAGAAAATGAAAAACTAGCTAAAGAGAATAATGTAGCTAAAGTTTGGACTATTATCACCACTAGTAATGCTAATTCTTCACATGTTGCTGCACCTCCTTCTATCAATGGTAAAATAATTGGTGTTGGCAATGTTTCTACTCCTAGTGCAAAGCGAACAAAACTGCCTGAAATTGCTAAAACTGCTGAAACTGCTTGTGATAAAACTGCTGAAATTTTTTTCCAACCTTGGGAACAATGATCCCATTGCTGTAGCTCATAATGATTTAGATTTTGATGATTGCCACATCTCTGAAGTTATAAAGTTCTTACAAAAACTTGCTAAAAGTCCTAATGCTAGTGCTATAAATTTAGCCTTTACCAAACATATTACAAATGCTCTCATAAAAGCTAGAGAAGAGAAACTAAAACTTGAAACTTCTATTCCTAGAAAGTTAGAAGATGGTTGGGAGCCCATCATTAAAATGAAATTCAATGACTTTGAATGTAATGCCTTATGTGATCTTGGTGTAAGTATTTCGTTATGCCTAAAAAGATTTATGATATGCTTGACTTGCCACCATTGAAGAATTGTTATTTGGATGTTAATCTTGCCGATAATGTTAAAAAGAAACCTTTGGGGAGGATTGATAATGTGCATATTACGGTTAACAATAACCTTGTCCCCGTTGATTTTGTTGTCTTGGATATCGAATGCAATGCATCTTGTCCTATTGTGTTGGGAAGACCTTTTCTTCGAACCGTTGGTGCTGTTATTGATATGAGGGAAGGTAATATTAAATATCAATTTCCTCTCAAGAAAGGTATGGAACACTTCCCTAGAAAGAGAATGAAGTTGCCTTTTGATTCTATTATTAGAACAAGTTATGATGTTGATGCTTCTACTCTCGATGTTACTTGATTTGCACTTTCTGCGCCTAGCTGAAAGGCGTTAAAGAAAAGCGCTTATGGGAGACAACCCATGTTTTTACCTACAGCAATTTTTTGTTTTGTTGAGTCTTGGAAGTTGTTTACTACTGTAGCAACCTCTCCTTATCATGTTTTTGTGCCAAGTAAAGTTTCTATGTTATAGTTGATGTTATATTTGGGATCGCTGCGCAGAAACAGCATTGCTGTCTGTCACGAATCTGGGCACAGTTCTCTGTAGAAAATTCGAAAAAATCTGCCAATTTACGAGCGTGATCCTCAGATATGTACGCAACTTTCATTAGTTTTGAGTTTTTCCATTTGAGCAAGTCTAGTGCCAGCTTTAAATTCGTCTTTACGGACTGTTCTGTTTTTGACAGATTCTGCCTTTTATTTCGCATTGCCTCTTTTGCTATGTTGGATTCATTTCTTTGATCCATTAATGTCCAGTAGCATTATGCAATGTCCAGAAGTGAAAATAATGATTGTGTCACCTCTGAATGTGTGAATTATTAATTGTGCACTAACCCTCTAATGAGTTTGCTTGAAGTTTGGTGTGAAGGAAGTTTTCAAGGGTCAAGAGAGGAGAATGATATACTATGATCAAGAGGAGTGAAAGCTCTAAGCTTGGGGATGCCCCCGTGGTTCACCCCTGCATATTTTAAGAAGACTCAAGCGTCTAAGCTTGGGGATGCCCAAGGCATCCCCTTCTTCATCGACAACATCATCAGGTTCCTCCCCTGAAACTATATTTTTATTCAATCACATCTTGTGTTCTTTACTTGGAGCGTCGGTTTGTTTTCGTTTTTGTTTTTGTTGGAATAAGATGGATCCTAGCATTCACTTTGTGGGAGAGAGACACGCTCCGCTGTTGCATATGGACACATGTGTCCTTAGGCTTTACTCATAATGTTCAAGGCGAAGTTTCTTCTTCGTTAAATTGTTATATGGTTGGAATTGGAAAATGCTACATGTAGTAATTCTAAAATGTCTTGGATAATGTGATACTTGGCAATTGTTGTGCTCATGTTTAAGCTCTTGCATCATATGCTTTGCACCCATTAATGAAGAAATACATAGAGCTTGCTAAAATTTGATTTGCATATTTGGTTTCTCTAAGGTCTAGATAATATCTAGTATTGAGTTTTGAACAACAAGGAAGACGGTGTAGAGTCTTATAATGTTTACAATATGTCTTTTATGTGAGTTTTGCTGCACCTGTTCATCCTTGAGTTTGCTTCAAATAACCTTGCTAGCCTAAACCTTGTATCGAGAGGGAATACTTCTCATGCATCCAAAATCCTTGAGCCAACCACTATGCCATTTGTGTCCACCATACCTACCTACTACATGGTATTTCTCCGCCATTCCAAAGTAAATTGCTTGAGTGCTACCTTTAAAATTCCATCATTCACCTTTGCAATATATAGCTCATGGGACAAAATAGCCTTAAAAACTATCGTAGTATTGAATATGTACTTATGCACTTTATATTTTATTAAGTTGCTTGTTGTGCGATAACCATGCTTCCGGGGAACGCCATCAACTATTGTTGAATATCATGTGAGTTGCTATGCATGTCCGTCTTGTCCGAAGGATCTATCATTTTAGTGGTTGGAGCATGCAAAATTGTTAGAGAAGAACATTGGGCCGCTAACTAAAGCCATGAATCATGGTTGAAGTTTCAGTTTTGGACATATATCCTCAATCTCATATGAGAATAATAATTGTTGCTACATGCTTATGCATTAAAGAGGAGTCCATTATCTGTTGTCCATGTTGTCCCGGTATGGATGTCTAAGTTGAGAATAATCAAAAGCGAGAAATCCAAAATGCGAGCTTTCTCCTTAGACCTTTGTACAAGGCGGCATGGAGGTACCCCTTTGTGACACTTGGTTGAAACATGGCATGCGAAGATCCGGTAGTCCAAGCTAAGTAGGACGAGGTGCGGGCACTATTAGTATACTATGCATGAGGCTTGCAACTTGTAAGATATAATTTTCATAACTCATATGCTTTATTACTACCGTTGACAAAATTGTTTCATGTTTTCAAAATAAAAGCTCTAGCACAAATACAACAATCGATGCTTTCCTCTTTGAAGGACCATTCTTTTACTTTTATTGTTGAGTCGGCTTTACCTATCTCCCTCCACCTTAAGAAGCAAACACTTGTGTGAACTGTGCATTGATTCCTACATACTTGCATATTGCACTTGTTATATTACTTTATGTTGACAATATCCATGAGATATACATGTTATAAGTTGAAAGCAACCGCTGAAACTTAATCTTCCTTTGTGTTGCTTCAACACCTTTACTTTGATTTATTGCTTTATGAGTTAACTCTTATGCAAGACTTATTGATGCTTGTCTTGAAGTACTATTCATGAAAAGTCTTTGTCATATGATTCACTTGTTTACTCATGTCATTACCTTTGCTTTGATCGCTGCATTCATTACATATGTTTACAAATAGTATGATCAAG